>NW_020229224.1:170000-232500 GCF_003227725.1 Camponotus floridanus | reverse complement strand
TCTTATATAAAAGTTCCATGTTGTTTTAATATATTTTAATGTATTTTTCAGTCTTAGTCGATCAACGTTTATATTTTTTGTTGGAACTATTAAGTCCACAATTAATAAAACAATCCGAAGAACGAGGTAGACATACTATCAATCCAGGAAAAACATTATTGTTAGCAATATGGATGATGGCAACTCCTAATTCATACAGGTAAGTTTAATTTTGGATAGAAAGATAGTACCAATGACCAAAATCGGATAAGATGTTTTAAAGATATTATATATTTAATAAAGTATAACAAGATGTAATAAATACATAATATTTAATATTTACTTATTAATTCTATTCTATTATTAATTTTAGGTGCGTTGCTAATCGATTCGATGTAGGAAAAGCAACAGCTTGGAGATGTGTTCAGAAAGTTGTGAATGCATTATATTCACATCTTAACACATTTATTACATGAAACGGTCCACTTTTCTCTACGCTCCGGACCGGCTCGTCGGACAGGATTTGAGCGAAGGGGGGGGGGGATAAATCAATCTGTGCGATCATTTTACTAAAACTAGATGTGTGTTTATTGAATGAAGTATGTACAATGTATGTATGCGAAAGTATAAATGTCGGTGTGTTTGTTCGTCTAATAATTAAACTAGAAAATAATATCCGGTGTACAAAAGAAAACGGTAGAACCTGCGCGGACAAGTAATATTCAACAGGCATACGAGAAACGCGTATAACTGGTACCGGACGATCACGGAATCGCGGACTTAAAGCTACGGACAAGAAATCAAGACAGGTACTTGGGACGGACACGGAATCTAGAGCTAGAGTTGTACCGTCGACGGGGCTGGTTGTCAGGACGGCTCAGAGATGCCGGCGACACCCCGTGCAGTTGGGCAATGCCTCAACTGAGACGCGTACAGGAAACCGGAGCTGCTCGGTGGGTCGGACGACAAGTCGTCTCGGACTGAATCAGGAGAGACCGGAGACACTCGGTGGATCGAGGAACACCTCGATCTGGAGCGGTTTCGGGAAGCCGGAGACACCCGGCGGATCGAGGAACACCTCGACCGGGACTGGCACAGGAATCGAAGTTACTCGGCGGGAGTCGAGAGACACCTCGATCAGGACTGGCTTCGGGAAGCTGGAGACACCCGGTAAATCGAGAAATACTTTGACCGGGACTGGTACGGGAGCCGGAGTCACTCGGCGAGAGTCGAGAGACTCCTCGACCTGGAGCGGTTTCGGGAAGCCGGAGACACCCGGCGGATCGAGGAACACCTCGACCCGGAGCGGTTTCGGGAAGCCGGAGACATCCGGCGGATCGCCTCGCCCGGGATGGGATGATCGAAATCGGAGACATCCGGTCGAGCCGAGAAAGCGTAAGAGCATGCATGGTTGCGAGCGAGATAACAGAGGTGTATAGCGGGAAATTAGCGGGTGCGTTTAGACAAGCGAGTTGAAAAAAATAGATTTTATTAAATAGTGACAAGAAAAGGAATGATGCGCGAGCGCATCGTTACTCATGGCTAGATAGTAGAAGACTATTTTCAGCTCGTGTCCATATATGTTGTAAACAGATAAAAATAGAATATAAAATGTTAAACAGATATAGAATATAATATTAAACAGATAAAATATAATACATATAATAAATATAATACATGTTCTTTCGTTTGAAAATTATTTTTTTAATTTATACCTTTTGTATCGATTTCAGTACTGCAGTTTGCAGTATCATCAGATTTGCGTTGCACCTCTGTTTCATCATGTCTCACTTCATCATATCTTGCATCTGTATCTGTAAATGTATCTTCTATAAAATATATAATTTATTAATTTGACTATTTGAAATTGTCCATTTTTTATGGACAATTTTAAATAGTTAAATTAATAAATTAAACATTAAAATAATTTGTTTGTTTGATATCTCTTGATTATCTGTTTGTATGACATTTTGCAATTCTATATGTGTACCTTTATTTTTTTGCTTGACGCAATAATGAATAAGCAAATTCATTATCTGAAAAATTACAAAATAAAATAGTATAATATGAATGTTCCCACAGGGCACAAAGACGTCTAAAAGACGACTAAAACTGGACATATTTTCGTCAAAGATGTCTTTTAGTTAGAGACAATAGTCGACGAAAAATCGACTAAAAGTCGGCTCATGACCCGAATTTAGTCACTAATCTGTCAAGCCAAAAAATGACTAAAAGATGACTAAAAGACGACTAAATCATATCATAATTTTTAAACGAAACATATATATTTCAATCCCTAAATAATAATATAATTTATCTATTTCATATAAAATTTTACATAAAAATTTTGTATAAAAATTTTATTTATAATTTATACTTGCATATTGCACTTTACATCTTAAATAGATAATGAAAAATTATTTTCATTCATTTGCCGGACATTTACTTGTCCGACTTATAATATCAAATATCTGAATATCTGAAACCCATGGTTTAGATCAGAAATTAAATTGAACAATACATTTTTAATCTTATTTGTTATCTTTTACAAACTTTATATAATTCTTATAACTGAAACTTAAATACGAGAAAGATAACGCATTGCACGTCGCGTAGCGGTAAACGAACGAACTAATACATGCTTGCGTGCTTGCGAGAAATTTTGACCTCCAAGACCGGACATCCAAATTGTGGACGTCCAAATATTGACCGTTAACGAATGTCTTAAATCGGATGTACGATGGACGTTTATTTTATGTCCATAGACGTGCGGACGTAAAATAGACATAAAATGAATGTCCATAGAATGTCCTGTGTTGTCTGGGTTTAGACGTACAAATTCTAGACTTTAAAAGGTCGACAAAAGGATGTTTTGTTTTAGTTGTCTTTTCGACATGATGAAAAGACATTTATAAGACGTCTTTTTCGCCATGTCCAAAAGTTGACTTAGAAAAGACATCTTTTCGTCGTCTTCTAGTATTTTGTGTCCTGTGGGTTATAGTAAAAATAATAATATAATAATATAATATGTATATTATAAATAATATTATAAACAATAATATAATATGTATATTATAAATAATAATATAATATGTATATTATAATAAATAATGATAATGTCACTATTTGGGCATTCAGGAATAATAGATAAATTAACTCAAACTATAAACAAATAGGTTATGTATTAATTTCTATTCCGAAATATTTGTAAAATGAATGCATATATTACAATAGTTGTAAATTTAACATTTCTTGCTCTTGCAACATCTGTAATCGATATTAAAATTTTGTATTCTTTGTTATTTTCTGCGTCGATGAGAGTGAACTTCTCCATGGCACCGTCCATGATTTCCGCCATCTTAAATATTGTAACTGCTTCACCTTTCCAGCAGTGATGGTAGGCCGGGTGACTTTTTCGCGCATGCGCCGCGAACGCGGCGTTAACGAAGTATCTAGTAGAAGCAAATGGTGTGTCACTGATCGCCCTTAAATAAATTTCTGAAAGAAAATTTTTAAAAAATTTTTACGAGCGACCAATAGTGCGTTCGAAAATATGTTTGGTTGGTGTTGTGAAAAAAGATAAAGTTGACAGTATTGAAAACTCCCAGGGCTGCGTTTCGTTTCTCCCACTGGGATCACTGAGATTAAAAAAATTTGCTACTTCAGATATTAAAAGAAATAAATAAGTAGTTAAATATATTTTATAATAATATGTTTTATTTGTATACACATATAAATAGATATATACACTATAGTTATTATAATTAATGTAATCATTATTGAATACAGTAGAACAAATCTGTTCTAACCTTTATTTAATAAAGTGACATGATTTACCTAAAATGTGATTTAAATTCAATATTTGTATATCTGGTAATAACATGGACGTAAGAAATACAGAACAGAGTGTATTGCTGCGGGGGTGAAGCTCAAAGGGTGAGAGAAAAGAAATGTCTACTGAAACGGAATATGAGGCATGTAAGATGGTAACGAATATTAATTTCACGGAGTGTGATATTTTTGAATTCCTTAATATTCAGAAATGATTCGGAATAACACAGCGATTTCAGATGATAGATGATTTCACGGAATCTCTCATATTTTATTCGATTTACGTCCGTGCGCCGTGAAAATAGACACTACATCTGAGGCATCTAAGATGGCCGCGACAATAAACCCCTTACCCTTCAGGCTTCATTCCCCTCGTCTAAAAGAGTACTTTATGCTCTGTCCTGTATTTCTTACGTCCATGGGTAATAACATTTTCCAAATAATCTGTTATTTTTGGTATTATTTTCCTTTCACCTCTATTGTTATTACCTCTATTTTCGAATAAAATATTTTGTAATTCTTCATTATTATCATCACTATCTGAAGAAGAACTACTCGAAGATTAAAAAATGATGTTTTCGAGTAAAATATATTGTTCCACAATAATAATTAATGTAATTGCAACACTTTCATATATTGTACACTCCGCGACAACGATTCGTTCCTTCGCGGGGCAAGGGGAGCGTAGCCTCTAACCAATCAGTCACTGCCACGCTGCCAGCTGATTGGTCACTTCTACGCTCCCCTTGCCCCGCGAGAGAGGGGCCATGAAACGAATCGTTGTCGCGCAGTGTACACTGGGCGACAACGATTCGTTCCGTGGCCCCTCTCGCGGGGCAAGGGGAACGTAGACATATATCATAGCGCCATCAGGCGGCAGCGGCCAACTAGTCCTGATTTATCGATCTAATTACCGATCGCTACAAAATAATATTCTGGGTCGATAATGGACAGAGTTGGTAATACACACGCGCGGTTTAATTATACGAGAATAAATCATTAATATAAGGAGGCAGGAAAGGAATGAATGATACATTAAAATACAATGCTTTTTAAAAATGTTTAAATGAAATTTCCGCACGAATGTTCCAACGTTAAATAAATTATGGCTCCGAAAAGAATCGTTTTAATCAATGGTTTAGAAAAAAAATTATTTAATAAATTCAGTCTACCATTCTATTCTAGCATTCAATCTACTACGAATAATGTTAATTACACGGTGGCTATCTTCTTATATATTAACTTTTACATCACTTTATTCTATACAAAAACAAATGAACATCATTATGAAAAGACACTCGCCAGGACCGATGTTCAATTGTTTTTTATCAAGTCCTCTTTACTCAACAATGGCACTTAGCGATTTTACTCGTGGTCGGATCGTAGGTTTGTGGGAAGGAGGTATGAGTGTGAATGACATTGCTGATCGTATTGAATGTAATGAGAGAATGGTGAGAAAATTAATTAATCGGTGGCAGGAAGAAGGTCGCGATCTTATAGACAGACGTAAAAACAACCGTGGACGGCGATCTACATCTGTTGAAGAAAATATATCTTTAGTCAGACAGGTAGATGAAAATCCTTTTCTTCCGGTCTCGCACTCTGTAAAGAATTTAAATTTACAGATAAGTAGTAGAACAGCGCAAAGGCGTTTGCACGAAGCGAATGTGCACTGTTATCATCCTGCACGTAAAATTCCTTTAACGAATCGACATCGCGATAATCGTGTCGCTTTTGCGCTGCATCAATTAAACACCGCGTCACCGGAAGATTGGGCTCGAACTATCTGGGTTGACGAGAAAGTATTTTGTTCGGCAGATGATCGACGTCTGTTTGTCTGGAGACCTGAAGATCATCGATTACATGAAAAATATGTGCTTTCTTATGGAAAGAGTGGGCGCATTACTTGTGCTATGTGGGGGTGGATTAGCTGTCATTGTCCGGGAGAACTAGTCGAAGTGTCATCGCATATGGACGCCATCGAATATATAGATATTCTGGAGAACATTTTGCTGCCAAGTGTTCGCAGAATCTATAGTGAAGACGATATGCCGACATTTCGACTAGTTCAGGATAATAGTCCAGTGCACACCGCCGGCATAGTACAGGAATGGTTTGCTCAACATCCAGAAATTGAAGTCCTTAATTGGCCAGCGAAATCTCCGGATCTCAATTTAATTGAAAATATTTGGGCAGCAATCGTAAATTCGTGGGATCCTGGCCATGAAAGAACTAAAGCACAATTAATTATGCATGCAAAGAATGCGTGGGAAAATCTCAGGCAGAAGCCTGAACTTTTCACAAACCTACGTGAATCCATTGAGAAAAGGCTAAATCAAGTTGTTGAGCGAAATGGATGGTGGACTGATTATTAAACAGTTCTTTTTAGAGCTAAGTAAACGGTTCTTTTCAGAGCCACCATTTATTTAACGTTGGAACATTCGTGCGGAAATTTCATTTAAACATTTTTAAAAAACATTGTATTTTAATGTATCATTCATTCCTTTCCTGCCT
Organism: Camponotus floridanus; assembly: GCF_003227725.1. Lineage (NCBI taxonomy): Eukaryota > Metazoa > Arthropoda > Insecta > Hymenoptera > Formicidae > Camponotus > Camponotus floridanus. Next base: position 226,176 of record NW_020229224.1, on the reverse strand, counting down.
CCTTATATTAATGATTTATTCTCGTATAATTAAACCGCGCGTGTGTATTACCAACTCTGTCCATTATCGACCCAGAATATTATTTTGTAGCGATCGGTAATTAGATCGATAAATCAGGACTAGTTGGCCGCTGCCGCCTGATGGCGCTATGATATATGTCTACGTTCCCCTTGCCCCGCGAGAGGGGCCACGGAACGAATCGTTGTCGCCCAGTGTACATACAGTACAATACAATCCTAATGATCTCAGTGGGAGAAACGAAAGCACTGGGAGTTGTCAATACTGCCAACTTTATCTTTTTCCCCAACACCAACCAAACATATTTTCGAACGCACTACAACAGCACACTTTCATTTCACTAATCACTTTTCTCGCTGTATTTTAAAATACTATAACATTCACTCGGGACTCAGGACTTCTTTCTGGCATCATCGATCTCAGCTTGCCCGCCAAAACTTTAGCGCCCATAATCCGCTACACCGTTGCTTTCCTGTGATTACTACTGCGCATGCGCGAAAAAGTCGCCCGGTCTACCATTGTCACGTCTCAGTGACTTACTTTTTCCCTAGATACCTCGGTTCTAGAGTAACGTGCGCTCTCTTTATTTTCAAGGCAACCTGCTTACACCGGCTATACCTTGGGGGAGCTCTTGCCGAGAGCGAGGATCTGACTTATCGATAACGGAAAAAATTGTAGAAGCCGCGAAACTTTAAGATGAGATTATATACATGTATACTAAATATTTATTAGAATGGAATTTCAAAATTCTCTATCAAATACATTAATTGATCGATATCAATATCACCCGAGATATAGTGAGCTATGAACTCTAATAAGATTTCGAGGATTTGAGTTTGTTCATCGGTTGTTAGCGCGAAAAAATCTTTATCATTACAAGAAGGCTTCATTGGAGAGTCTGTAGGAAATTCTCTATTTCATAGTGGTTTTCTGGTAATTGATATTTTAATTGATTTATTAGATCTCCTTGTTCAGAGGATGGGCCTTCAGTGATATCCTTATATTTGATGATCTCTAGGTAATAGTTGTAGAAAGAGTCAAACTCTATGTTTGTAGTAATAGATTGATAGAATTTTTGTGATATAAATTTTAGAGGTAAATAAAAGAGAAATTTAGCTTTGGTTTTTAGAACTGATATAAAACTTTCAGGGAAGAAGACCCTTCTAACGGATTTTACGTAACTAGGATTTGAGTTTGCCTTTATTCTTTGATATCGACGGAATCGAAAGATGTCACGATATTCTCTGGTTATTTTTCCCGCTCTATGTCTTTTCTTTTTAGAATTTAGTTGTGAGTTCACCATTGATTGAGGAAATTAGTGGATATTCTCTTTTGTTGATGTTACTATCTGATTAGCGTCAGCTCAAGTGATCGAATTTTACAATAACGAAAAAGATATATTTCTTTTTATTTAGTTCAGCTAAAACGTCAGTAATTTACAAGGATATGGATGTCTCCGGCATGACGGAGGATGCCTGGGGACGACGGGACTCTTAAGGTGGAGTAACGTTAGGATGACAGAGTTTGTATAAGGAAATTAGGATGCATCCGGCATGACAGAGGATGCCCGGAAGCGACAGGAAAAGGGAGAGAGAACAAGAAGGTTTTCAGGCGGCACCGAGAAGATGCTGTTTCCCTGTATTCCTTTTCCAGAGGAAAGACGTTTGAGTTGAATGCAGTAGATTATATAATTTCAAATTTCGTTTTTATATTCCGTTTTTATATTCCGTGAAACGCCGATTAACGAATTAATTTAGGAAATTAGGATGCCTCCTGCATAACAGTGGATGCCCAGAGACGATGGAAATTTAGGGTCGGCTAAACTAATAATGAATCCTTTTGGAGTAAAAACAGGAGAATGCAGAAGTCTCCGGCATGACAGAGGATGCCTGGAGAGATCTTAAAGGAAGGATGTACTCGACGTTTAACGGATGAGAGCTATATAATTTTAATTAATGATTATCTTGACGCTTGCCAGAATAAAATGATAAGGTATTGCGATTTTATACTGATTAGGAAAGGAATACTATCAGCAGCATGCCGGTGCTTGACAGTATTATTATTTATTCATTTAATCTTCTATTTCTTGTTTCAGGAGGTATAATAAATGCAAGGAAGGTGAACGAACAATTGAATTTGAAAACGAGAGATTAAAATAAAGAATATAAAAGAATCTGGTACTTACCACCCCGAGATAAAATTCTGTTGATTGTAGTCGCCTTCGTATATGGGAGGTCTGGGTCTTTCCAAAAAAATGGACACGGTAGATATGCACAATTATAGCTCTTTATTCGAAGTCCACCGAGAGGAATAGCAAATTGACAAAAGTTAACTTAATTATTATTAATAGCTAGGATATACGAATAATAGCGACACTTGACAAAACGACTGGTAGCAAGTCCTTTCTACTGAATGGTTATTATTACTACTGTGTTTCGCGCCCGAAATCCGGGGTTTATATACTGGTAATTCCTTTGTTACTTGCATGATCTTTTGCTAAAGGAATTCTCGAGTAAGGTGATCTCTTCATCGGACCACGTCGTACTCGGAAGCATCACCGAATTTCTTATCGATTGTTTAGACATAGATATCTTTTCATCGAAACGCGGCGGTGATCAGAGGGTAACGCGTGAATTTCATCGGAGGTGTCGGTTGCCGTCTCCGAAAAGTCGATGTTTGACATATTTATGACTTCCTCTTTGATTACCTCGCGAAAAAGTTATTCGTTCTTAATTTTAATACTAATGTCTAACGCAATGTATTGAGATTATAGAATCGTTATATGTATAACTTCCCTTATATTTTAGAAAAGATTTAGAAATATAACTCGATTTAGATAAAATAATCAAATTTAAATTACAGCATATAAAGGAAATTATTTACACTGTTTGTGAATTAATAATGAGTTTAAATAAAGCGTTTTAAAGAGTTAAAATGGTTTGGTAGTTATTAAAAATAATCCAATTTTAAAATCCAAGTTTAAAATTAATCCAATAATTTCTTTGAAATACCTTATTTACGTGATTATCTATTTTGGTCGCATTTATTTAAATCTAATTTTTAAATTTAATATGTATAAAAAGTCCTTATTATGTATTGATTAAGGGGTACATAGTTAATTAGCAGGTTAAATAACCGTGTATAATAGGAACGGTAAGCAAGTGTTGAATGTTATAATTCATATATTAAAATTAAAATCTATAGTAATAATGAATAAATTCGGATTATAATTAATGAAATTGAATATTCGTTCTTACTCCGTGATTATAATAAAGAAGCAAGATGGATAAGCGAATAGTAACTAAATCTAGTAATTTTTAAAATGGCGAGACGTCACACCATCACTGCTTTCCAGCCGCAGTAGCTGCAGCAGGAAGTGACGACAAAATCAATGACGTCATTGTTCTCTCACAGCACTGCCGTATAGAGACCTATAATCAGAGATGCGCCATTGGCGAACAGTTTTTGATTGGTCACTGTAAATCACGTGGTTTTTCCGCCATCTTGTACCCCATGACGTCATTAATGACGTTACTGATGACGTTTATTGACATCATGCTAACTGTTGCTCATGTTAAATCTGAGGTAAGATCTTATTTTTTATATAATATATATAATGTATATAATATATATAATTTATAATATATAATATTATAAATTATAATATTATATATATTATGTAATATCTCTAATAAATAATTAACGTACAGTTAAATTTGTATCTGTGTCTTATTTTATCTCAATATAATGTGTAATATCGTTAAATAGTTTCAATGTAAGGTTAGTTTGTGTCTCTTCGTGTCATTATGTTTTACTTATATATTATTTAAGTTACATTTTATTTACATTAGAGTCCTATAGGACTGTAAGGCTGCGATCGCCTCGACATTGTAGCCCTGTTTTTTTTATATGTAAATAAAATGGTCCGTATATGCGAAGTAAACGGCTGCAATGTCCGGGAAGGACAGAGAAAGATGCTTTTTAATTTTCCAAAAAATCCTGAAAGGCGTTCTATTTGGGTGTCACAGACTGGACGGAAATTCTGGCTACCCGGAACCTCCAGCTGCATCTGTGAAGTGAGATATTTTTATTACTGCTTGTATTATGTGTTATATCTGCAATGTGTTATAATGCATTGATTAATTTTGTCACAATTGCAGGATCATTTTGATGCATCACAATGGGAAACAGTGCGTGTAGATGGGTCTAGAAAACTCCGACGTTTTGCAATACCTTTGCGTGCAGAAAATAATAAAAACGTTTCAAAATTTGTCACAATGCATGATCATAAGTATACTGTTGACGCAAGTCAGCGTCTTCCCTTTCAAGACCTCACTACACAAATGAACTCATCTCATGACAACAATTATATCTCAATTCAATGTGTGCCATCAAGATCCATTCAAGTTGCAGGAAGTCCAGTAATAACCAGAACGAACAACATTACAATAGAGAATATGCATCAGGATGTAAGCCAAGATCTTTTCTTTACCTCTTATTTTTCTCCTAATCTCTTTAGATCTTTAACGAAAACTAATCATAAATTCTTTTCTGCATTTTTTTTCTAGTCTAGTGATAATCCCGACCCACTATCTATTTTGGCCGATATTTGTGCTGTCTCTGAACCGGTCGATATACTTCCAGCTACTGCAAGTTCAGCATCAATAAAAAAAATTCAAGAATTACAAGATCAGCTGAAAAAACAAAAGGAAGAAATAGAAACCTTGCAACATGTCAACGAGCTTTTAAATATTGTAGCACAAAAAGTAACAGAAAAGTTCCATACTATTAAGTCTACTTATGATAAATGTAGAATTAGACTATGGAGATTAGAACAAAGTAAGATAAAATCTACTCTTACCTTAACATCAAGACTACGTGCTGATCAGATTGCATCTCTGAGAAGGCAATCCAATCGTGGCCTCAAGTGGAGTTCAGAAACTATAAAGGATGCCCTTGTGTTTAAGATGAAATGGGGGACTACGAATTTTTCTGATTTTATAAATTATTTACCTATCTTTCCATCAGTGAGGACTCTGCAAAGAACGATTGAGCACATTAAATTCGAAAGTGGCATTTTAGATGAGGTTTTCGACATGCTGAAGTATGCAGTAGAAGGCATGTCTGAAAATGAAAAAGACTGTATGATTGCTGCAGATGAGATGGCAATTAAAGCTGGATTAGTGTTTGACCCATCAACTAAAAGAATGATAGGGAAATGTACATTTCCTACTCATGTCGGGCCAGCTAACAAGATCCTTGTTATCATGTGTGGAGGAATTTGCATAAGGTGGAAAGTTGTTCACTACTAAGTAAGGGCCTTCCCAATTGTTCTGCAATTTTTGGGCTTTCCCTTTACTTCTTCGAGGGTTAAATAACCAGACTCTCTCTCCCTCCTTAAAAAATACTGCTCTAGCTTTCCGATCATATCTGGCTTTCATTAGAGAGGACTTTAAAACCATACGTTCCCTAACACAAGAACGAATTTCCTCTAATTTTGCTCTTAAATTTTCGATAAAATTTTCCGGGGGTAACCTTTCTTCGTCAAAACTGGGAGTTTCTTGAAACAAATCGACCGGTAGTCTTAGTTCTCGAGCGAAGTACAATTCTGCAGGGGTCACTCTTGTGGTTTCATGTTTCGAAGATCTATAAGCCAAAAGAAACATAGGGACCCACTCGTCCCAATCTTTTTGATTCTCGGAGATGTACTTCGCCAAGTAATTAATAATTGTCTGATGTTGGCGTTCCACCTGGCCGTCTGACTGAGGGTGAAGAGCTGTAGTCCTCGTCTTTTTGATCCCAAGGAGTTGTGTCAACTCCTTAAATAATCGAGATTCAAAGTTCTTCCCTTGGTCTGTGTGAACCTCCAGAGGTACTCCATGTCTCGAGACGAATTGATTTACGAAAATTTCGACCACCGTTTTGGCTCTAATGTTCCTGACAGGGAAGGCTTCTACCCATTTCGTGAAACAATCTACCATAACGAGGAGATATTTATTCCCAGATTTAGTCAACGGAAGGGGACCAAGGATATCCATTTGCACTCTTTCTAACGGGGCTTTGGCGTTGTATATTTGTAAAGGAGACTTTCCCTTTCCAGAGAGACCTTTCTTCGATATACAGATTGGTGCAAGTCTTGCACCATTTTTCAACGTCAAGCTTGCAATTTGCCCAATAGAATCTTTTTCGGATCTTCTCCAAAGTCTTGTTGACTCCAAAATGTCCTCCGGATGGAGAATCGTGAGCCTCCTGTAAAATTTCCCTGATCCGATCTTGAGGAACTACTAATTGGAGGAAACTTGTATGAAGATTTGGGGCCTCCCACTTCTTATAGAGAATTCCATTTTTCAAAACAAGAGAATCCCAATAAGACCAATAAATTTGAGCTGAAATTTTCCCAGCAGGAATTTCCGGATGCAACGGTCTTTCCCCCGCTTCTTTTCCTCGTATTATGAAAGAAATATTTGGGTCAGTCCGCTGTGCTTGACGCCATTCTTCAAGATTTTCTCCCGTTAGCACAATACGAGCGACCATTCCTTCCGCGTTTTTCCTCTCGATTTTAGTGCAGTATTCGCATCCGGAGGCCTCACATAATCGTCTTGATAGTCCATCGGCATTCCCGTGGGATTGTCTCTTTCGATAAATAATCTCGAACTCAAATTCTTGCAGTCTCTCAAGCCATCGAGCCAATTGTCCTTCTAGTTCCTTAAAAGACATCAACCATTTTAACGATCTATGATCTGTACGAATGACAAATTTTCTTCCTAAAAGATAGTGACGGAAAAATTTTAAAGAATCTACAATCGCTAATAACTCTCTTCTAGTCACACAATAATTCCGTTCAGTCTTGCTAAGTACTTTACTAAAATAAGCGATCACTCTCTCTTTTCCCATTTGACTCTGAGATAACACCGCACCGATGCCGATGTTTGACGCGTCTGTATCCAAAATGAATTCCTCCTCCCCCTTAGGAAAAGACAATATTGGAGAAGACGATAACATTGATTTTAATTTTTCAAAAGCATCTTGGCATTCTTTTCCCCAAACGAATTTAACTTGTTTTCCGTTAACACGAAAAGGGGTTTCGCTAAAGAAGAAAATCCTTTCACAAATCTGCGATAGTAAGAACAAAAACCGAGAAAGCTCCGTAACTGTTTTTTAGTATGGGGGATCGGCCATTCCCTCACGGCAATAATCTTTTCGGGATCTGCAGCAATGCCTTTTTCTGAAATAATATGTCCCAGATACTTAATATTCCTTTGAAAGAAAACACATTTCTTAGGATTCATTCTCAAATTAGCCTCTTTTAATCGCGAAAATACCAAATTCAAATTTTCTAACATTTCATCAAAAGTTTTCCCGAAAATGATTATGTCATCCAAATATACTAAACACTTCTTTGATAAAAGACCGTGTAAAACTTTTTCCATTAATCGTTCAAAAGTCGCGGGAGCATTACATAAACCGAACGGCATTACGGTAAATTGCCAAAGACCCCTGCCGATTGAGAAAGCCGTCTTTTCCTTGTCCTCAGAACGGACCTTAAGTTGCCAGTATCCGCTCTTTAAATCCAATGTAGAAAACCATGAGTTACCTGAGAGTTGATCTAAAATATCGTCGATTCTAGGAAGAGGGTATGAATCCTTTACCGTCACATTATTTAGTTTCCGATAATCGACGCAAAATCTTATACCGCCGTCCTTCTTTTTGACCATGACGGCTGGAGAAATCCATGGGCTTTGCGATTCTTCTATGACTCCTTGTTCCTTCATATCCTCAATAATTTTATCTACTTCCTTCCTTAAATAAATAAGAATTCGACGAGGTACCTGTTTAATGGGGGGAGAGTCTTTTATGTTAATAACATGTTCTACAACACTACAATTGCCAGCCACAATTCTTTCGGAAAACACATCAGAGAAATTATTTAAAAAGTTTGCAAAAATTTCTTTTTCCAGTTCCTTCAAATCTAGGGAATCATTTCTAAAAAGATTCTTCAAAATAGTCGGAACTCTATAAGAATTTTCAATTCGAGAACAACCAACAATTCTATTTTCATTCGGGTTTAGTTCATTAAATTCATGATCAAAAATATCTTGCAAATTAATTTTTGTAAGAAAATCTACTCCCAAAATACAATCGTCATTTATGGCGGCAACGAACAGAGGAAATATAATTAAATGCTTCCCAATCTCTATTTTTACCTCTACTTGGAATTCAATCGAAACTTTTTCTCCCGTCGGATACCTTAAATTACAATTCTCGATTTTAGTCCTTTCAGTATACTTATCTACTAAGTTTTTACTTAAAATAGAAACATCGGAGCCCGTGTCTATTTTCAAAGAACAATCTCTTCCGTTTATTCTACCATTATAATAGAAATTACTTTGCCTAACCCTAGCGACACCAAAATCGACGAAACGATTCACCGTCGGGGCTTTTTGGGAGAAAGTTGAGCTCCCCCCGCGTAGCTCAACTAAACCGCGTTTCCCTTTTCCTCCGGGCATTCCGAACGGAAATGCCCTGTCTTCCCACACGTCCAGCATTCTCTATTCTTTGAGGAGTTTCCCCGCCATCTCCCCCTCGAAGAATTTTTCTCATCGTGCCTTTTCCGCGTGTCGATTCCAGGTTATTACTGGACTTCCTGCAACTTGAATGGATCTTGATGGCACACATTGAATTGAGATATAATTGTTGTCATGAGATGAGTTCATTTGTGTAGTGAGGTCTTGAAAGGGAAGACGCTGACTTGCGTCAACAGTATACTTATGATCATGCATTGTGACAAATTTTGAAACGTTTTTATTATTTTCTGCACGCAAAGGTATTGCAAAACGTCGGAGTTTTCTAGACCCATCTACACGCACTGTTTCCCATTGTGATGCATCAAAATGATCCTGCAATTGTGACAAAATTAATCAATGCATTATAACACATTGCAGATATAACACATAATACAAGCAGTAATAAAAATATCTCACTTCACAGATGCAGCTGGAGGTTCCGGGTAGCCAGAATTTCCGTCCAGTCTGTGACACCCAAATAGAACGCCTTTCAGGATTTTTTGGAAAATTAAAAAGCATCTTTCTCTGTCCTTCCCGGACATTGCAGCCGTTTACTTCGCATATACGGACCATTTTATTTACATATAAAAAAACAGGGCTACAATGTCGAGGCGATCGCAGCCTTACAGTCCTATAGGACTCTAATGTAAATAAAATGTAACTTAAATAATATATAAGTAAAACATAATGACACGAAGAGACACAAACTAACCTTACATTGAAACTATTTAACGATATTACACATTATATTGAGATAAAATAAGACACAGATACAAATTTAACTGTACGTTAATTATTTATTAGAGATATTACATAATATATATAATATTATAATTTATAATATTATATATTATAAATTATATATATTATATACATTATATATATTATATAAAAAATAAGATCTTACCTCAGATTTAACATGAGCAACAGTTAGCATGATGTCAATAAACGTCATCAGTAACGTCATTAATGACGTCATGGGGTACAAGATGGCGGAAAAACCACGTGATTTACAGTGACCAATCAAAAACTGTTCGCCAATGGCGCATCTCTGATTATAGGTCTCTACTGCCGTAGCGTGCTGCCATGAATTTTGGAACGCAGTTTGTAGCGCTGGCAGCGCTGGCAGTGAATTTTGGAACACAACCTTGGTATGATGTTCCACCCACAATAAATGTGCGCGCGCCTTGACTTGTTCCACATGTTTTTTTCATACACGGACGTCAGAATTGAGAATTTGGATTGTGAGCCAGTCAGATTTATTGGCACGTGCATATTGATGTATATAGGAGAACTATTCCATTTAGTTAGGCGACAAAATGAGTAAGAAGCGAAACAGACAGCCAGATGCGGATTGCGATGCCAGCGAGGCCTCCACCGAGTCTTGCGAGGAAACGAGCGCAGGTTAAAAATGCGTATACATAAATAGAACTTCGATTTTTATAGATCAGTAATCTAACCTAACTCTAACTTGATTTTATACAACAATATTTCTAAATCCAAGAATTTATCGATTTTACTTCTTTATTCTTCAATTCTACATGACTCCTTGGATTTTTCTATTCTTGCTTTATATTCTATACATCTTTGAATTATTAGATTAGGAATGAATAATTCCAACAGTTCAAAAAGTCCCAATAAATATGTAAATATATATGCATATATATTTATATATATTTTTTCTTCATTATTTATTTCTGCCAATCTCCATGTTTTACATATATATGTGTTTTATATATATATATATATACACATACATACATACATACATACATACAGGATGTCCCAGACCACTCATACACTCCTCTTAAAATGAAAATAAATGGTTTTTATCAAAAATTGCGAACAATTTTTAAGTAAATCGGGTACGTTCTATCAAATGGTGATATTTCCAACTTTTGATTCCGACCAAAAATATGCTATCCGGATCGGAAATTGAATTTTTTTAGGGGAACATGATACTTTTTACTACAGATTTGAATTGTACGTGAAAAAATAAGAAACTTTTGTATCAAACGTTTTTTCTGAAAGTGCTTCTGTCAATTTTAAAATTGACCTTGAAAGTAACTATGAATGTTTGATTCGTTGAACGTTTCTATAAAGTAATATATATATATATATATATATATATATATATAACTTTATATAATATAAAAATTGTAAATAATTTAATGTTGCTAGACGAATATTTCAATGATCCTTTTATATAATATATTTTATATTATTTTTTTCATATATTATAAGTTTATATTGATATTTATGTGTGTGTGTGTGTGTGTGTGTGTGTGTGTGTGTGTGTGTGTGTGTGTGTCTATATATATATATATATATATATATATATATATACACATACATATATATATATATATATATATATATATGTATTGTATATGGATATCTATAATTTAATTGTTAATTTAAAAAAAAATTAATGATAGTTTTAAACATAATTTTAAAATCTAAACAATCAGAATTTTTACACTTAAAAATTTAGCACTTAAAAACATAATAGTTAATATATTAAAATATTTTGATCTCTTTCATCTTTCTCTGAACAAAAAAGAATTTTTTATTCAAATTTACATAGATATTTTAATATTGATTATTAATTTTGTCAACAGGTACAAAATGTTTGCATATAGCTAAAGCTGTCAATCTGAATAAAGTGAAGAAGAATATAAAGAAGATTGGAATAATGAATAAATGTTCCGTTTGTAAGAAATTAGAAGTGGACCTTAAAAAAACAGAAGAAATTGTAAATAACATACCATTTGATTAGTATATACAGAGTGTACCAAAATTTCCGCATGTGGAATGCACATCATGATTGTTCGTACCAAAACTTTTTCCTTTGGAAAAATTGCGTCTGAACATTACTTTTTAAATGAAAGCAACATTAAGCTAATGAATAAGCGCTTTAGATTACTTGTATTAGAGTCGGCGCGCGCGCGGCATATGTGGCATTTGATTGTGTGTACGCTATTTTACTATTTCACTAAAGATTTTACAAGAATTGTGCATGATATCTAAATATCTATTTTCAATACAACGTACTTAATAAGAGTTTTTTTAAATTGATATCATCGAAGCAACGACTGAAAGTAAAATAAGTAGATTAGAATAATTTTGATCAAAAATTATTGCTCCTATATTCTAAATATATTTTAGCTTTGAAAAGGGCCAATTAAATGTTTTAAATGTTTAGCACATGTTTGAAATGTAGACTTTCTATTTGTATATTCGCTCTGCGTATGAGATTTTTTTGTATACGTTGGACGTTTTTTTGTAAGTTGTATTGAAAATAGCGATATTTAAATAATAATTCATGTAAAACTTTAATGAAATGGTAAAATAGCTTATATGCGCAAACGCCACACATGCGCGCGCTGCCCCTGATTCAAGCGTAATCTAAAGCGCTTATTCGTTAGCTTAAAGTTGCTCTCATTTAAAAAGTAATGCTCAGATGCAATTTTCTCAAAGGAAAAAGTTTATTTCGGTACGAACAATCACGCTGTGCATTCCACATGTGGGAATTTTGGTACATCCTGTATAATACATATTATAGTCCTAATTCAAAGTTATTTAAATTTGCAGTATTTCTCAAAGCCATTGTGGATTTGCTTACAATGTGGAGATCAAAATTGTGATAAGGAAAAGCATGCTATAGAGCACTATAAAAAGCCCCACAGTGATTGTCATTGCATAGTGATAGACATTCATCATTGGAATGTTTGGTGTTTCCAATGTGAAATTGAAATTCATCCTAATAGCAGGTAAATATATACATTACAGATGTCAAAAAATCGATTTTTTTCTCAATAGAAAACAAACGTTGAAAAAAATTTTTTTTTCTTTATTGGAAAGAGAATCAATATTCTTTCACAATTTTTTTAAATATATTTTTCTTCATACTTTTTTTTTTTAAATAAAAATTTTGAAATTTTTATATTTTTTATTTATTTTCTTTGAAAGTAATTTTATTTCATTAATGAGACTTTTATGGCAAAGTACATACATTAACATAAATAAACATATTTCGAATAATTTCTAGTTAAATGTACAACAAAAATTTTTATTATGCATTTAATTAAAAATTATTTTTGTTATTTATTATTTGGAATCATATTTGGTATTATTTTAATCTCCGAAATCCCATTAAAATTATTTTAAAAAGAATAAATTGAAAATATAAGAGTTTTAGTTTTTCTTTACATTAAAATAATAACTTATAATTAGTACAGTTTTAATAAGTACATTTTAAAAAATTACGAACTGTTTTTGTATCTATAATGAAAACAATTTAATTTTGATTTATTTTTGAAGAATTTACTTAAGTAAAAGTAATAACTACAGCCAACTGTAGCCAATTGGAATGTGGTCTATATTAAGATAAGATGTCTATATAATTCATTCTGTTATTAAAAAAATCAAAAGTAATAAAATCAACTTGCAAAATAATCAAAATATAATATTGTTATTAAATATTAGAAGAAGAAAAAAATGTGCAAAACGAGGTTTTTTCATCAAAAAGCATATTTTATGAAAAATAATATTTTTTTCTATTTACATTTGTACACAGACACATATCACATGATATGCACATACATGGGTAAGATATATGTAGAGTGACAGGAATAATTAATTAATGAAATTTTCAATTTTTTTTGTGATACAAATATAAAAGAAAATAATAATACATAATAATATTTAATATCTGCAATTATACTTTTTTTAAAAACAAAATTATCTTTTTATATAATAAATTGATTGTTTTTTTGTTATTTTGTATATAAAATGTATTAAAGTAAGATGATCAAAAAGTATAATTTACATCCAATTTATATCATTTTGTTAGATATGCTTGATATTGCTATTGATATAAAGTATGAATTGATATAAATATTCATCTAAAGTATATGATTTAGATAATAATAATTAATTTTAAATTTAAATAAAACTTGAGAAAAAAGCTTTTCAAAATAGCCGTTATCCTAAGGATATGTTTTACTTACTATACAGGAATTACTGAGCAATTATTTAATTTATTTCAATATAAATTATAATTTTCATAATAAAATAAAATTACGTTTTATAAATTTTGAAAAAAGTTAGTAAAGTTCGACTTTTAAAAATGCTAATAATAAATTTACAAATATTATTTTGTTTTGAAATTTGCAGAATTAAAAATTACAGCATTTCCAAATATTATTTATAACTAAAAATTACGGAAATATTGATGAAAAAGCTATTAATGAAATTATTGGCCAATCTTCTAAAATTCAATTAAAAACTAAAAATGTGTATAAAGATTTTCTAATTATAATTTTTTTTATTTTAAATATTTATGATATTTGAATATTTGTTGATTTTTTATTTCCTGATTTACACTGAAATTTTCTTTCATATACTAATTCTTTGATAAGTAACAAAAATCTTTGAAACTTATGAAAAATTAATACATGCATGTGTTTTTGTGTATGTGACATAAGAATTTCTTAATATAAAAAAAATATTTATTTTTGCACCTTTGTAAATATGCATTGTCTTTTTTTATACAGTAAAAAGTTGTTAGAAACTATTGAATTCATCAAGAAATGTGCTACTATGCAAATACCACAACCGAAAACACCAGTAACACAATGTCAAAATCAAACAGAGATCATAACTGATGTGCAGGAGAAAGAGAAGCATAAAATATTGAATAATCTTCCCAAAGTTGGGGTATGTAAATTATATGATTTATTTTTCATTTGATTTGATTCTAGCCCAGGTAGCAAGCACACGTCATTTTGACGTTTCAAATTGGTCATTCGCTGACGTCACGAGCTGACCTTTTTATAACGTAAAAGTAACAGTCTAATGTTAGATTCTTAACGTCGTCGTGACATGTATCGCATTTTAATGTCATAAAATGTACCATATTTTGACGTCTTTTTCTTAGCATAATAATATATTTAATAACGTTGTCGAATAAAGTAGCTTAACTGATTCGAGACCATCATTGAACAATTATAGCCATTCTATTCTTTAGAGAATCGATTAAACTGCTTTATTTGAAAATGTTGGAAAACAAATATGGTCCCATGGAAAAAAATAGGTCCCAAGTTTTATATTGTTATTATTTTATTTAAACATAAATAAAACTTACTTCTAATATCATATAAAATTTCAACAAATAATGTCTGCGTTTTATAAAACTATTTTGTCAATCAACTGTATTATAAAAAACTTATAAAAAAATATATTTTTAAAAATATATTATTTATTTAAAAAATATTTATTTAAAAATATATTTCTAAAAATTTATTATAAAAAATATATTTTTTGGCACTTTAATTACACTCGATTGATATAGCTAATATTTTCACTGTGCACTAATTTAATGAACATTTGAGTGGTTAAGCAACATAAGTCAAGCACATATAAACGCATGCGTCGAAAGAAAAATATTGTTAAAGTCTGATCGCGAAAGTCAAATTATATAAAAAATTTAAAAAAAATTTTTTTATGAGATCAATGTATTAACTAATCACAATAATAAAATAATCGTCAGTTCATGACTGAAATATGACGTCAAAATGGTATATCAAGACGTTAATATAAAGTCATATTACAAATGAGTCATTTTGACGACATATGACCAAAAATGACTAGTTTGGAACATCAAAATGACGTGTGCTTGCTATGTGAGAGATTGCTTTTTTTAGAGAGAAGTCTTTTTAAAGGAATTTTTTTAAAATTTAAACATAATGTAATAATATAAAATGTGTGTACAGTATATTTAACATTTAACAATAAACAAAATTGAATTATTTCACATTTATATATAACATATAATGATATATAAATAACGAGAAGAGAGAGGTAGTGTACAATCATACTCAAAATATTAATAATAGAAAAATGTTCTTAAATAATGTAACAGGGTTTAGCAAATTTAGGAAATACCTGCTTCTTCAATGCTGTACTTCAGTGCCTATCACAGACTCCTTATTTAATGAAGGTGCTGGACGATCTGCGTTTACCCGGACAAAAATTTATCTTGCCAGGTGGAAAGCACAAACCTTTGGATGCAGAGGAAGAAGTGGAATTTGTATGTTTAGTTTTGAAATTTTTTTTATCTCAAGGAAAAACAATAAAAGAACATCAATATTAATATAGATTTGCTCAATTAAATGTTATATCTTATATTTTTATTGTTATTTATCTTATTTTTTGCGAGTGATCATTCTTTTCACTTGATAGCCACCAATTGAAGGGACCTTAGAGCGATGGGGCAGTTTCACATCGGTTCTTTGTGAAACTCTATCAAAAATGCAGAATACTAACGGCTATCAGACATATACACCTCTGAATTTACTTTGTAAGCTTAGGAAAAAAACTACACAATGTGTTGATGGAGGGCAACACGACTCGCACGAATTACTCCGACATTTGTTGGAAATAGTGCGAAATGAGGATCTTCGAGTAAGCAAGAAACTGTGTTAATTATTTCTTCTAATTAAGTATTTTTTTAATAATGTCATTAGAATTGATTTTTACTTTCTAAAATATTTTAGATGTTTAAAGCAATTATGATAGCTAATTTAACAAATATATCTAATCTGCTATGTACTGAAATAGTTAAGGAATCTTTTTTTTCTTTAAAAAATAAAAATGCCTATAATTTTGTTACAAATTGGATTGGATTGATAATGAGAACAGTAATAAAAAATTGTAAAATTTGAAATTTCTATTTTCAGAATTTTTAGTCAATTATTTTTATTTTTCACAGAATTATATAATAGAAAAATGACATCCAGCAACTTGACAAATGTTTTTGAAGTTAATGAATAGCAAACATGAAAACAATGGTATAATTTTGTTAAATATATTTTAAAGAGACCTTTTAATTTGTTCTTTTAATGATTGTTGAAATTTATTTATTAATTACAAGCGTTTAAAGTCAATTTAAAATCAATTTGACAAGGAATAACTCAATGAAAAAGTATAACAACCGTATAACAAAAAACAAAGCAAAAAATCTACTTTTTAAAACTCTTAAAATTACACCATATTTATTTATTTATTTTATCTTATTTATTATTATGGCATCTATTAACTAACTGAAAAGATTTGGCAAATTGGATGTTGTTTCAAGTTGGATATTTTTCTATTGTATAATATTGTCAATTGAAATTGATTTAAAGGTTTTGAAAATGAAAATTTCAAACTTTACAATTTTTTTTTATTATTGATTTCAAACCAATTTGCAAAGTTACAGCCATTTTAGAAATTATCTTTTTTTTTTCTTTTTTTTTTTTCTTTTTTTGAGAAAAAAGAAGTGATCTTTTAATTTTTTGAGATAATACAGAAATAAAAATAAGCAAAGGTCTTATATTGTAAGTTAAAATTTTATGTATACTGTAGAGATACCAGAGCATAATTCTAAAAGAGGTAGGCTTGAGTGAAAAAACGAAACCAGACGGTGTAGAGAAGAGTCTGAAATCACGCGTGAAATTCTACGGCAACCAAGCAAGCACGCGATTACTGGGACCAGAAACGGTATTTCGTGGTGTGTTGGTATCTACCTTACAGTGTCTGGATTGTCATCATTCGTCGCAACGCACTGAGCCATTCCTAGATCTGAGTCTCCCTGTTACAGCAGACAAATCACAGCCTCCGCTCTTGAAGTAAAGAACAAGTTTCTTATCTCTGTATAATTAATTTTTTTAACTTAGCTTATAAATAGTATATTAGTATATATTTTGATATATAGAAGGAAGAACAATGAAAACGACACCTTTTTCGATGTGACGAACAATCAGCAACGCGATTATCAAACTCTTGACACATCTTGGAAGCAATTGAAAAAAGAAAAGAAGGCAGCCAGGAAAAACCGAAAGATTAAAAGGCATGAGAATCATAACAATTATGTGCTAAAAGATTTGAATAATTTCACGGAAGAAAATAATGACAACACACCAAAGTCAGGTATGATTTTATTTAGCTCTAATTAGCAATATTTTTTACTTGCTTCTCATACGATAGACCAATACTAGGATTTAATTTTTGAATCGCTTTTCGTGGTTGGCACTTAGTCTCCGCTTATTGCAATTAAATTCTTCCAATTCTGCTATTTATAAAAAGTTAACTATTTATAAAATTACATTTACAAATTTAAACTATTTAAAAAATTGACTTTCTTTTTGTGTAAAAATAAAATAAAATGTTTTGGAAAGAATATTAATCCTTTAATTTTTAAAATTAATTTTTTTCATAAACAAAATTTTGTACGAGAAAAATGTTATTTCCTAGAGGAGAGTGATGCTGATGTAGAGGACAATATTGAAGTAGATCATTCTCATCCAGAAATTGGAGAATCTGGATATAGTTCGGAAAAAGCGTCCGCCGTCACCAGTCCTATATCTCTTATTGATCCCCATCATCATCCAAGCAACGACTTCAGTAACGATATCAACAATCTGACAAGTCTGGAAGACGGTAATCTGGGTAACAATGCGGACATAACACAAATTAGACACCTGGTGAACATTAACGTGTTAACTAGTCCTAGTCCAACCGATGTATCGATGACAGACTTGACTCAAATCAGAATGCCGTCAGAAAAAAGCGATAGGAATGTCAGCTCAGTCAATTCGGAGAACGAAGCATCAGCTACGACATTATCTACCTCCATGGTTCCTAATTCTGATGTCACAAGCCCTGAGGCACCCACTGCGAGTTTAAGCAGCTCCATCGCTTCTAAGGAAAGCCCTACTAGTCCCGTTAATGATACAGAAAGGTTGTACATGCAGATATTTAAATATTTTTTAAGAAATTTTAAATACGCACGCGCGCGCGCGTGTGTGTCTGCATGTGTATGTATGTGTGTGCAGGATGTTTCAAATCACCGTTCGCCTCTTTTATTTTGAAAAGGAATGGTGTAAATAGTAGGAAAAAAAAATGTTTACCATAAAAACTCATTTGAAGCGGTACTTTCACTTTTGAGAAATTTTGAGAAATAACCGGAAGTAAATTAAAAGTTTTAAATGACAATATGGAACAACATGGATATTGTTTGATAGAGCTTTTAAAAAGAAACAACTTTTGCTTGCAAAAAAATTGATATCGCTTACTATTATCGAGAAATGAAAAAAGTACTCAATCTCTTGTCTTAAAAAATCGAGACTCATTATTAATGGTATATTCGCCAATTGCCAATATCATCAAGATTATTTAACTACTGAGCATCTTGAAAAGTTCGAGCATCACAACAATTGCAAGCATTTTTTAAAGAATTATTCACGATAACGATAAAATGTTATCAAGTTCTTTTTTCAAGTAAAAGTTTTTTTAAAGCTCTACCTAACGATTTATGTAATCATATTGCCCTATGTCACCATTTAAAATTTTTAAATTTGCCCCTATTTCCAATACTTTCGAAAACTTTCATTTTTCAAAAATGAAAATATCATCATTAAAAACTTTACATAGACTTTTATGAAAGGTATGTTTCCCTCAACTTCTTAGCATTACTCTTTTCTAAGATAAAAAAATGGTACAAAATATTCTGTGTAATTTAAATTCTGAAAATTTATTATGTATGTGCAAAATTTACACATTTTTTTAAATTTTAACTTGAATTATTATTAAATTGACACATTAAATACGATTTTTTTGAATATTTATATTTTTAAAATTTCATGTTATGGAAATTTGATAAAATTTGGGATTCTAATGCAGTATATATTTAAAAATGTCGAGATTTCTAGAATAATGAACTGCATAAACATAATATTGATAAGCATGATATTTCTTCAGATTAGACGGTGTCGAGACATGGATGGCAACTACCTTATCAAAATGCAATAGAAATAAATATAATGACGGAACTCCTAATGATGATGATGCCGAAGAACAAGATTTATGTAATGAACTCGGCGATATTATGATGGGAATGTCTAAATTGGGAATTTCGGAACATCAGTCTGGGAGATACAAAACTAAAGAAGGCGAATGTTCTGTGGAATCATGTTTGAACCAATTTACTGCACTGGAACTAATGACAGGAAGTAACAAAGTCGTGTGCGAAGCGTGCACAGCTCGCGAGAAAAAGGTAACTTAAAGAAATAAAAAGAAGAGGAAAAAAATAATTCTTTTTCTTCAAAGATTAAAAAAAAAATTAAAATAAAAAATCAAACTTTGTTCGTTTATAGGCAAGAGTCAGTAATCTAATTTTTTTCTCACTTTTTTCTCTCTCCTCTTTCTTTTTTTTTTGTAGAGTCAGGAGAGTTCATCGAAAATGGTATGCACTTCAAGTACCAAACAATATCTCATTTCTCAAGTACCTCCAGTATTAATATTGCATTTGAAAAGGTTTCAAACGCAAAGAGTTGGTTTTCGAAAAGTTCTCAAGCATGTGTCATTTCCGATGTTATTGAACTTGGCACCAGTTTGTACGGATTATAAAAAACGTCGACTTTATGCGCTTTATGGGGTCGTCGAACATAGTGGAACCGTTCATGGTGGTCATTATGTTGCTTATGTAAAGGTAAATTATTTCTGACTTATAAAATTAGAACTTCAAAAAGAAAAATGTTTTTAGATCTTAATTATATTAAATAAGATATATAGTATTTAAAATATAATAATTAATAGTAAAATTATATATAATATTGAATTATAATCTAACAAATACTATAGCATATTTTATAATCATGCATAAAAAGGGCTCCATCTCATACAAATGTTATTGTCATATATTATCAAGGCCATTAACATTCTGAAGGTTTTAGCCGACGTTCTTTATTCAAAAATTATTAATAAATAAAGTGGGAATTATTAGTTAAAGAGATGAAAAGTTTCTGCACAGAATCTTCTTGAAACTTATGTTAAAAGATAGGTTAATAAGAGGAATCGAAGTGTCATTCCCATTTCTTAATTCCTATTTCAAACAAAGGGTTATAGGTAAAAAACTAAAATCACTCGAAACGCGTATTTTTACATCGATAAGTAGAAGATTAGGAACTGTTGCTCTATAACTATAGAAAATATGACAAACTCAAATTCTCTACATTTGTGAACATTTATCCACTCTATCTAGAAAAGATAGGGATGTATGTGGGAGGAGGTCAGACTATATGCCTATTCGGTGAGTGAAAACTCTCTCCACAGGATATGCGTTGATGCCGTTGCCACGGATGGATTTTGTCGCTCATTGTCAAATGGGCGTGTAGACACGTCTGACCTCCTCTCACATATATCCCTATCTTTTCTGGAAAACACTTTTTAGCCCAAAGAATCATTGTTAGAAAACAATATTCGCGGACTAGAAAAATATGTGGGGTGCAAGTGGCTGGATCGAGAATCGAACCCGAATCTTTCGCTTTCCGGGCAACTGCTCTAGACGGAGGGTACCCGATTGAGCACGTCGCCAATTGGCCAATTCAAAGTAGGACTCTCTGATTAGTTAATCGTTGCTGGTTAGCCTAGGCACAGATCGATATAATTGGCTGTGGTCAATCGCAACGTGTTCAAACGGGATACTCCCGCTCTAGATCACTGAGCTATCCAGATCTCACACCTAATGCCTGCTTTTTAACACAGTGATGTGCAACTCCAGAGCGATGTTGAATATCTTGCAAAGTTCTACATCTAATTTTAACCCTCATTGAGAATGAACATTGTCTTATCTTGCAAAGTGGGTACAGTGAGTCCCCCCCCCCCTTATCCACCACTTCCAAAAAACCTAATCTAGTCTAACCTAACCCGAGTCCGAGAGGTGGAATGGGCTCTACTTTGCATGCAAAGTATATGCGTGGATATAGTGAAATCCACTTCCATAAAATCTTCAGAATGTTAATCAGAGACATGACCTTAACAACATATGTCAATGAAATATTTATAAGGAACATTCTTATGCCTAATTATCGAATCTATATGAATAATTCGACTGGGTTGACGAAAATTACATGGTGTACTTCTCAAACTTTATTTATTATAATTTTTGAATAAACAATGACCGCCTGCTAAAATCTTCAAATGTTAATCAGAGACATGACCTTAACAACATATGTTAATGACACGTTTGTGCAAAACTGAGCCTTTTTTATACATGCATAATTATCCATTTTATATATTATATTTTTTGTTAACAAGTGGATATATAATTTTGATAAACATGCGACTTTGCTAACAAACAAATAATCGATTTTTTTATTCTATTTAATTAGAAGTAATATATTGCAAAAAAAGCATGCTAAAATTTTACAATTACAAAAAAAGTTTTTGTGTATGTGGGGTGAAGAAATTTTTCTTAGAATTAAAACATATTAATGACGAAATTTTCTGAAATGCATCTAAAAATGTTGAAAATATAGAATTCTAACTGTGTATAATTTAATTAAAAAGCTGTTAATAATTTCAAAATTATTTAAGTTGTTTTTGTGAATAGACAAGGCTGCCATTATCATCGGATGACCACCGATGGAGTTTTCTTCCTAAGGATAAGGATCCTAAATTGGATAATGTTAAATCGAGTAATACCAGTTCAGATTCGGAAGGAGAGGAAGCATCGGCGAAAGCCGCATCTGTTGTAGAACCACCACCTGGAAGATGGTATTATGTATCAGATTCTCGGTAAGATTCTTGTTGTTGAAAAAAATACTAAGTTTTGCATTTGTAACATACATCAAATCTGAGCTATAATATGAGTATGTAGTTTAAAAAAATACTGATAGAGATTTTTGAAAAAAATACACTCAAAAATTACATTCTAAAAATTCAGAATTTAGGAATTAAAATAGGGATAAACTTCCGAAAACCGATTACCTCCGATTTGAATGAAATTTTGTAAAAAGCTTCCTTTTAGCTTAAAATACAAGCCTGTAAAAGGAATTTTGGCGACTCCTACAAAAAAGTCATTTTTTTTTAAAGAAAATGAAAAATATTGGGACCTTGAATAAGTTCTCGCTGTTTTTTCGTGAAAATTAATGCTTTATTTTAAAAAAGTCGTAAAAAACATGTCACTAAAAATAT
This sequence comes from Camponotus floridanus, assembly GCF_003227725.1. Classification (NCBI taxonomy): domain Eukaryota; kingdom Metazoa; phylum Arthropoda; class Insecta; order Hymenoptera; family Formicidae; genus Camponotus; species Camponotus floridanus. The sequence goes on along the minus strand of NW_020229224.1, from coordinate 203,575 downwards.
TGTCCATCGCTAGCCACTACTTTTTTCCATCTTTCTGGCAGCATTTGAATTCCACATCGGAAAAACGACATGTCTTTTGAGGCTATCCAAGAGTCGACCCATTTTTTGGCATCTTCATAAGAATGTAAGTGCTGGTCAGCCAGGCCATGTGCCATCGATCGGAACAAGTGATAATCAGAAGGGGCAATGTCTGGTGAATACGGCGGGTGGGGTAGGACTTCCCATTTAAGCGTTTCCAAGTAGGTTTTCACCGGTTTTGCAACATGTGGCCGAGTGTTGTTATGTTGCAAAATCACTTTGTCGTGTCTCTGCTCGTATATCGGCCGTTTTTCCTTCAATGCTTGGCTCAAACGCATCAATTGTAATCGATAGCGATCTCCTGTGATGGTTTCGTTCGGTTTGAGCAGCTCATAATAAATTACACCCAGCTGATCCCACCAAATGCAGAGCAGAAGCTTCGAACCATGGATATTCGGCTTTGCCGACGATGTTGATGCATGGCCGGACTTACCCCATGATTTTCTACGCTTAGGATTATCGTAGTGTATCCATTTTTCATCGCCAGTCACGATACGATGCAAAAAACCTTTCCTTTTCTGCCGTTGAAGCAGCTGTTCACACGTGAAAAGACGCCGTTCGACGTCTCTCGGCTTCAACTCGTATGGCACCCAATGTCCTTGCTTTTGAATCACTCCTAATACTTTCAAACGTTTCGAAACTGTTGTGTGATCAACTCCTAATGATTCTGCAAGTTCATCTAGCGTCTGACATGAGTCTTCATGAAGTAATGCCTCCAATTCTTTGTCTTCAAACTTTTTCGGTGCGCCAGAGCGTTCTTTATCTTCAATATCAAAATCATTATTTTTGAAGCGTCTAAACCAATCTCTGCATGTTGTTTCCGACAGAGCATGGTCGCCGTAAGTCTCAACAAGAATTCTGTGTGCTTCAGCTGCAGATTTTTTTTGAATAAAGTAGTGCAGTAAAATTCTCCGCAAATACTCTTTTTTTGGCACGAAACTCGACATGTTAACACTATGAAAAAAAAAAGTTGTTTACACTTCGGCGCAATGACATACACTGAATTTCAAGCTTGCTTATAGTACTTCCCTATAGATGCGTTACCATCTTAAATTACACGCACGCAGTTCTGGTAACACCATCTGTTGGAAAACAGCGAGAACTTATTCAAGGTCCCAATATAATAATAAGAGAAATATATATACAGGATGTCCCAAAAGTCCCGGACCGGTCGAATATTTTATAAACTATGCATTTTAGAAAGAAATGTTTCAGACAAAAGTTGTTAGGCTTGAAGGGGGCCATCAGATAGTGGCAATGATTTGACATGGGAGAGTCATTTAACACGTGCAGATCACCGTCAATTTCTTAAATGGAACTCCCTATTTTTTATTAAATATTCTGGTAGCTCACGTCGGGAGCTTTCTAAAACACTATAATTAAGTTAGTTTTCATTAAGTACTTTCCGAATTATTCCGAGGTTTGAAATCATTTCTTAATTTTACATAAACCGTAAAATATCTTGTAAAATATTCATTTTTCGATTATCTTATCTTAATACTTTTATGTACAAAATAATGAGAGGAATCAATTGGTGTAAAGAAAAAACATAGTTGTTTTTAAGAAAAAATATGGAATTGTTAATTGCAAATTACATATTTTTTCTTAGAAACAACTATGTGTTTTCTTTACACCAATTGATTCCTCTCATTATTTTGTACATCAAAGTATTAAGGTAAGATAATCGAAAAATGAATATTTTACTAAACTAGAACAACACAGGCGCGCGCTTCGCGCGCGCTATTGAGCTATTACAAAAAATGAAATAAATAAAATATTCAAATATTTAAATATTCAAGATATATAATATATATTCCAATATATACTTAATGTTATAATTCAATTTAATTATATTAAATAACTTTAATAATATTATATAATATTAATAAAATTGAACAACTATATATATATATATATATATATATATATATATATATATATATATATATATTAGGTGTACAACTTTGCTTCCGCCGTTTTTTTTCCGAAATTCGAGGCTTTATTGTAAAAAACTAGTTATACATTTATGATTCAAAGTATTGTCCATCGCTGGCCACTACTTTCTCCCATCTTTCGGGCAGCGTATGAATCCTGCGTCGAAAAAACTGATCATATTTTGAGGCGATCCACGAATCGATCCAATTTTTTACTTCTTCATAAGACTGGAAGTGCTGGTCAGCCAGGCCGTGTGCCATTGATCGAAACAAGTGATAGTCAGAGGGAGCAACGTCTGGACAATACAGCGGGTGAGGTAGGACTTCCCATTTCAACGTTTTCAAGTATGTCTTGACCACTTTCGTAACATGGGGTCGAGCATTGTCATGCTGCAAAATCACTTTATCGTGTCTCTCGTTGTATTGCGACCGTTTGTCTTTCAATGCTCGGCTCAAACGCATCAATTGCGTTCGATACCGATCGCCTATGATTGTTTCAGTCGGTTTTAACAGCTTAATACAATCTTCTTTCTTCCACCGCTATGCCGGTCTTCGACGTCAAAATCACTGTTCTTGAAGTATTGAAACCACTCACGACACGTTCTTTCACTAATAGAAGCCTCACCATAAGTATCTGAGAGCATTCGATGAGCCTCAGCTGCAGATTTCTTCATATTGAAGCAGAAAATTAAAACCTCCCGCAAATGACGAGAATTTGGCTCGTACACAGACATTTTCAATTGAGAATAACTTTATGATGGAGACACAAATCGACTAATGTTTCTATGGGGTTATGTTGACAGATGTCCAAGTATATTGTATGACATCTATGATCTATTTATTTCGACCACCACCTACCGCTAAAGCGATCTACAAAAAAACGGCGGAAGCAAAGTTGTACACCTAATATATATATATATATATATATATATATATATATATATATATATATATATATAATTTTTTCTCATCGTCCTTCCTTTCCCTACTTTTTTAATAATTTAGCTTTCATTCTTTCCCTCTTAATTTTCCTCCTTATTATTTTATTCTTTCTCTCTCTTTCTCACAATCTTTCTCTCTCTTATTTCTCCCTTTTCCTTCCTTTCTATCTCTTTTCCTCTCTTTCTTCCTCTCTTTCTCCCTCCCTCCCTCTCCCTCTCCTCCCCCCCTCTCTCATTATTTCATTTTTTCTAAACTAATTTTATAAATGTTATTTTCACAAATTAAAAAAAACAAATATATAATATTACTGTGTAAAATATTTAATAGTTTTTTAATAGTTTACAAATTTAAAATATGCAAATTTAAATACTTTTTTTTTAAATTGACTTGTGACAGTTTAAAATAAAATTTGCATAGTGATGATTATCTGTTTTATATAAATTATCCATATACAATAAAAAAATTTTTTAAAAAATAGTCAATTTTTGAATTTTTTAAATTAAAAAAATTTTAATTTTAAATTATTATTAATATACAGGGTGTCCCATTATAAAACATCCAGTCGAATATCTCGAAAACCAAACCCAGGAGAGAAAAATGTTTCAGACAAAAGTTGTTTGGTTTCGAGGGGGCCATAAGATGGTACCATTGGTTTGACCTTGAAGAGTCATTTGAAGATCACGTGAAGATCACCTCAATTTTTTTAAATGGCACCCCCTATTTTTTATTACATATTCTTGTAGCTGACCTTGAGCGCTTTTCAAAACACTATAATAAAATATTTTTTCGTTGAGTATTTTTCGAGTTATGAGGCTTGAATAATTTCTTAATTCTACATAAATCATAAAATATCTAGTGAAATATTCATTTTTCGATTATTTTACCTTAATACTTTTATGCACAAAATAATGTGAGAAATCGATTGGTGTAAAGAAAACACATAGTTATTTTTAAGAAAAAATATGTAATTTGCAATTAACAATTACATATTTTTTCTTTGAAACAACTATGTGTTTTTTTTACACCAATTGATTTCTCTCATTATTTTGTACATAAAAGTATTAAGGCAAGATAATCGAAAAATGAATATTTTACTAGATATATTATGGTTTATATAAAATTAAGAAATGATTTCCAGCCTCATAACTCGAAAAGTACTCTATGAAAAAATATTTTATTATAGCGTTTTGGAAAGCTTTCGAGGTCAGCTACAAGAATATGTAATAAAAAATAGGAGGTGCCATTTGAAAAGATTGAGGTGACCTTCACGTGACGTTCAAATGACTCTTCAAGGTTAAACCAATGGTACCATCTTATGGTCCCCTCGAAACCAAACAACTTTTGTCTGAAACATTTTTCTCTCCTGGGTTTGGTTTTCGAGATATTCGACTGGATGTTTTATAATGGGACATCCTGTATATAAATTTTAAATTTTTTTAAATTTAAATTTTTTTTAATTATTATTAATATATATAAATTTAAAATTTTTTTAAATTAAAATTTTTTTTAATTATCATCATGTTATCATCATTATCATTATTATTTATAAAATTATAAATTGAATTATTTATTAATTTTATTATAATAATTTTTTTATTATTTATTAATTACAAAATATAAATAATGAACAAGTAATTTAATAAGTAATTTAAGCATTATATAAAAAATAATACAAAATTATAAATTAATTAATAACATATTTAATAACTTTGATAAATGTTTACTTTACGTCACACAGCTCGAAAAAATTTTATTTTCACATATGTTGTCGAGGATATATTCTTAAGTAATACACCGTTTGAATTTTGTAGCGCTCTCTCTTCGTTCCTGAGATATGCAATTTTGAAGTTTCATACTTTCATTACTTTCTTTATATCCTATTTATGTATTCCAATTTTTTGTTTACATTTGCATTGTTACATTGCTTATTCGACTTTAGTTATATTTTGAAATTCATAAAATACATCTCATATTTCAATTTTCACAAAAAAAAATCGAAAGCGAAGCAATTTTAAATTTTCAACATAAAAATGGCGATAACTCGAAAACAACGTATTTTCGGATCTTTGTTTGTATTAACTTTCTTCCTTGTTTTTAGTTTTCTATTCATCTCCCGAACGACTTACCTCGACTTAACGACTCGAAACACCCTATACAGGATGTCCTAAAAACATCGCACTTCCTCTTAAGGGCAGATTCCTTAGAAGATTTTAATATGAAAATCCTAATAAAAAAATGTCGAGGCTATAATAATTTTAAAACGGGAAGCGATTATATCTGACTAATAACAGAGCTGAGGCTAAAGTTGAAACATGTCGCAAATTTTTTTATTTGAATTATTTTTAAAATGCTCCTATGAATAGAACACCCTTACTATGATATTATTATATTATTATCATGAATTTACAATGACATTGTCTTTATATTGCAAACACATTCCAAAATATTGTAAAATGTAAAGTAAATACATATCAAATCTAATTCTATTATAATTTACTCGTCACAGTGTAGCATAGTAGACACTTTCACGATTCTAATTTTGATCGATTACTTTGACAGCTAAAGTTTAAACTTGTCGCAAATATTTTATTTGAATCATTTTTAAAATACTTTTAATTTTTGCGTCCATCATTCATAAAATAATGTAATGCAACGTATAAAGAAGCAGAAAAACTTATGATGACAATGTCATTGTAAATTTATATAATAATCATAATATCATAAAAAAGGTGGGATTCATAGGAGCATTTCTTTCACTTGTCAGTTCGTCGTACTTGAGCACACGTAATCTCAGCTCTGTTATTAGTGAAATATAATCATTTTCCGTTTAAAAAGTGCGATATTTTTAGGCACCCTATACACACACACACACACACACACACACACACACACACACACACACACACACACACACACACACACACACGTAGATTCATAACATATACATGTATCAATTAAATATATTTTATTTTTATATTTAATAATATAGAACAGTATTATTACCTTTTTATATTATATTCCTCCTTTTCTTTTTCTTTCTATATTTCTATCTCTTTTATCTTTTTCTCTGCTTCTTTTATACTTAATTTTGTTCTTCTTTAATTTTACTTTTAATTTTAATAAAGCTTCTTTCTCTCTCTCTTTCTCTCACTCTGTTTTTTCGTGTATTTTCTAACTTTAAATAAAACATTTACATTAATTATATATTATGATTATCAATGATAAAAACTCAAACAAATATTTCAAATAAAAAAATATAAATAACTCAAATAAAAGAAATATTTAAAAATCCTTATTAATTATATTTAACAAAATATATAAGATATGTAAATAATGTAGTTATATAAATAAGTTATCTAATAAATATATAATTACCTAATATTATATTCCTTTCTTTTTCTTTCTCTTTCTCTGTTCTATGCAAATATCATGTAAAATTCGCGTGATCAGGTCTGTAACAACATTTATACATTTACAGATGTAGCGATCTGTTATTGATTTTTTCACATTAGATGATATTGACTATTTTACTACACAGCTAATTTCATTTAAATAACTCAAAGAAAAAAAGGATTTAAAAATATTGATTTTTACTACACAGCTAATTTCATTTAAATAATAACTCAAGAAAAAAGGATTTAAAAATCATTAATCTCTACTTTTCATTACATATTCTTGTAGCTTATCTCTTTCCAAAACACAATAATTAAGTTATTCTGCATTCAGTATTTCTTTTAGTTATTAGGCTTGAAAAAATTTTTCAAATTTATATAAATCATAAAATATCTTAGAAAATATACATTATTCCATGATTTTATCTTAAACACAAAATATTTAGAGTAATTCATGTTATAAAAAAAGGACATAGTTTTTTTCAGAAAAAAATATGTAATATGCAATTAACAGTTACATATCTTATCATAAAGATAACTATATATTTTTTACAACAATGGATTCTTCTCATTATTTTATCTAAAAGTATTGAAGTAAGATCATCGAACAGTGAATATTTTACGAACTTTCTTCTCGCTTTTTATGCTTATTCTTCTTTAACTTTAAATAAATAAAATATTTATACTAATATTCTTCTTTCACTATCTCTCTTTTAATATTTTTTATACTTTTAATACTTTTATGTACATATATATATATTTATATACATATATATTCCTCTCTCCTTTTCTTTCTCTCTTCTTTTCTCCTTCTCTCTGCTTTTTTTAATAAAATTTCTTTATCTCTTTCTCTGTCTCTCTTCTTTCTCTCTCTCTCTCTCTTTCGCTATCTTGTCTCTTCTATATAATTTTAAATAAAACATTTACCATAAATAACAATTATAAATAATAATATTAAAATATTGTATACAACATAACACAACATAATTACCTTCTTTTCTTTTTCTCTCTCTCTCTTTTTTTGCTTCTTTTAATAAAGCTTCTTTCTCTATTTCTCTGTCTCTCTTCTCTCTCTCCTTTTCTTTCTCTCTCTACTTTTTTAAATAAAATTTCTTTATCTCTTTCTCTGTCTATCTTCTCTCTTTCTCTCTCTTTCCTACTTTAAATAAAACATTTATCATAAATAACATATAATTATTTAAAGGCATTTTATATATATATATATATATATATATATATATATATATATATTTTATATATATATAATGCCTTTTCTCTATTTGTCTTTCCGCTTCTTCCATCCTTTTTCTCTTTAATTTATTTTATATTTCTTCTTTCCTTGACGTAACAGTCAACCTGTCAAACTGTCAAACGACACGAATGAAGCAAATCGCTCAGCAAATTACTATTGACGATCAATAACCAATCATCATCCCGGAAAAGAGGCAACAATGTCAATAACATGCCTTTCTTAGACAAGGAAAATATTTTATGATTTATGCAAAATTAAGAAATGATTTCAAGCCTCATGACTCGAAAAATACTCAATGAAGAAATACTTTATTATAGTGTTTTGAAAAGCTCTCGAGATAAGCTACACGAATATGTAATAAAAAATAGGGGGGGTTCCATTTAAGAAATTGAAGGTGACCTTTACATCACCTTCAAATAACTCTCCAAGGTCAAATCATTGCCACTATCTGATGGCCCCCTTCAAGCCATACAACTTTTATCTGAAACATTTCTTTCTAAAGTGCATAGTTTATGAAATATTTGACCGGTCCGGAACTTTTGGAACACCCTGTATAATAGGATAGTTAAATTGTCTCGACCTTGACAAAATATGTCAAGGTCACTGTTCTGAATACTCTCCATAAGATTTTTAGTAAAAAAATCTTTATTAAACAAAATATAAACATAAAATATTATACATTTTCTAACACATTTTAATTAATTCTTCCTGGATAAACTCTTTTAATATCTTTTAAAAGTTGATCAAATGGATCTATATTAAGTTTTCGTACGCGATGACGCCACATAAATTCGCACATATGGTCAGCTATTCGACTTGAACCGACATCACCATGAAATAATTGACGACGCATCCATCGCCAAGATGATTCAATATTTTGTGTATGCGCACCAGAATTTGTAGAATCAACAAATTTCACAATGATTCACCGTCTTATGTATATATCCATTATCATTGAGATTAATATATCCTTTCCAATCTGTGTGAATTTCAGTACTAGGTACGACAGTTTCTTTATTAAACTCAATAGAATATCTTTGTTTCTTTTATTTTTTGGATAAATTTCTAGACGATAATTATTTGAATATCCACGATGAATCATTTCAAGAATCCAACATCTTTCTACAACACGACCTCTATGATATTTGCGCCTTTGACCAATTTTGCACACGTTAATTTCTACTATTTCATTGATTCCACCAATCAATCTTTTCTCTTCAAATTCAGCATCTAATGCAAGCATACAGACTTCTCTACAATAAGATATTTTATCTGCAATAGTTTCGCTAGATAGTTTCTCTGTTGGTAATAATACTATTTTCACGAATAATTTGTTCGAATGTCATATTTACGCAGAAACAATACGTTATAATGATACAAGTTGCAGGAGATGAATGACATCTTTCAAATCATGTATTTTCTGCGATTTTTAATGATTTTTTGTTTATAACTTTTTAATTATTGAAAAGTCACGGTTATGATCTTAACAGCTGACCTTCGTATGATTCCCTGAAGCCATCTGGAAAGGTCGGGCCCGATCGGAAGGGTATCCCATTTAAAAAAAACAATTCTATTTTTTATAATTTTCTTTTAAAGAAATGACTTTTTTGTAGGAGTCGCCAAAATTCTTTTTACAGGCTTGTATTTTAAGCTAAAAGGAAGCTTTCTACAAAATTTCATTCAAATCGGAGGTAATCGGTTTTTCGGAAGTACACCCTAAAATAGTTTGTACAAAAAAGTAAGGTAATTATTTACTTTAAGGGAATAACCTCTGATGCCTTTGACCTTGACATATGTTATAGAGATTACCCTTCTGAATAGCCTTCAAAAGGTTTTAGCCGTCGCTCCCACATACATCCCTATCTTTCTCTAGAGGCCTTCCCCGGCCCTATATTAGGGTCCATCCGCCACTGCTATTTGGTACAGTGAGGATTTTAGTATATTCTAGAGAGATCTTGGGGGATGTGGTCACTCTACGGCGTTGTGCTGGTCGGTGCCGTTTTCATACGAAAGGCCAGTCGGAAGCCAGCATATACGCGAATACCTCCACTGATACTTATTTGGTCAGCGAGCAACCTTTCAGGGATCCTGCGTGGTAATCGGCATTGAGTGAGATATCAACATCGCTCTGGAGTCGCATCACTGTGTTAAAAAGCAGCATTAGGTGTGAGGTCTGGATAGCTCAGTGGTCTAGAGCAGTTGCCCGGAAAGCGAAAGATTCGGGTTCGATTCCCGATCCAGCCACTTGCGTTTCACATATTTTTCTAGTCTGCGAATATTGTTTTCTAGCAATTATTTGTTAGGCTGAAAAATGTGTGAATGCTCTCTCCACAAGATGCGTCAATGCCGTTGCCATGAATAGATTCTGTCGCTCGTTGACCAAATGGATGTAAAGACACGTCCGACCTCCTCCCACATACATCTCTATCTTTCTCTAGAAGAAAAGCGTCTTGCTTTACGTGAATTTCAATTGCTCACAACTTCTTAATAAACAATGACCGCCAACTAAAACTTTTTGGAGGTTACTCAGGATCATGACCTTGACCACATATGTCAAGGTCATGATCATCGGTGAAGTTGCCGTTCTTCTAGATAATTACCCTTCCTATTCATTTCTTCCAGCAATCCTCTATAAAATTTAATGATTGTTATGATTGTTATGATAACTTTAATTAAATCAGATTATGTTCTTACACACATTTGCATATTAAATGAATTCGATTCATAGCATATCATTGATTAGATATTATGTCAGAATTTCAAAATTGCATAAAATTATAAGAAGAAAAATATATATATATATATATATATATATATATATATATATATATATATACATATGTTAAAAAAACAAAATAAGGAAATTTTTTATTTATACTTACAGAATTTAAAGATCCCAAGAAATAAAATTTTTATGCAATATTTTCGAAAAATTTTTTTGATTCAGAAGAAAAAAATTAAGATTTAAAATAATTATCAAAATTATTATAAGTTTTATAATTGATGGTGATATTGATAATTAATATCAAAGTTATGTCGTTTTTTTTTATAATATTACAAATATAAATTTTTAATGATAATGATAATAAGTTATATTTCTTAAAATCAGCAATAAATTATTTTTAAAAATCATTAATAGGATAACAAGTTATTTTTATAAAACATTATAGTTATTTTTATAAAATATTATAAAATATTATAAAATATTTTTCCAATTTTGCTTATTTTATCATAATTTTCTTCGGTATTAATTCTCAGTTTTTTATCACAGGGTATCAGAAGTAGATGAAAATACAGTACTACAAAGTCAAGCGTATCTGTTATTCTACGAAAGGATTCTCTGACTCAATAGAACGAGGCAAGATGAACTTGAAACTTGAAGGAATTATTCGCATTTCTGGTTTTCGGGCAAAAAGAAAACTTTTACTTTTGAAAATCTGAATTTTACAATTTTTTATATTATATTGCATGTTATTATATATATGAAATATGTAACTAATGCTTATAATTTTATTGATTGTATGTACATTGCAAGAAAAAGAACTGGAAACTATTAGAAATAATGAAAATTAAGTTGTTTTCTACAACTAATGTGATAAATGTATTCAATATCCACAAAAAATGTTTAAATTAATTAATGGACATATGAAATTTCAAATTTTTTCAATTCCCAAATTTATGTAAATTTTAATAACGCAAATTGAAAATATTTTTTTAATTAAGTTGTTTTCTACAACTAATGTGATAAATGTATTCAATATCCACAAAAAATGTTTAAATTAATTAATGGACATATGAAATTTCAAATTTTTTCAATTCCCAAATTTATGTAAATTTTAATAACGCAAATTGAAAATATTTTTTTAATTAAGTTGTTTTCTACAACTAATGTGATAAATGTATTCAATATTCACAAAAAATGTTTAAATTAATTAATGGACATATGAAATTTCAAATTTTTTCAATTCCCAAATTTATGTAAATTTTAATAACGCAAATTGAAAATATTTTGCATTTTATATTATTCCTTTTTTCTTTTTTTAATATTAAATTAATGTATAATATAAGTAATATTGTTGATCGATTTCGATCTCTATTTAAATTTAAAAGAGCAATTTCTGAAATAAGGACATAAGAAAATAAAATCTTTTATATAATAAATTTTACAAAATAATTCCGACTTAGATAGTTTTTCTTTAGAATTCTTTAAAAAATGCAGGAAATTTGAAACTTAAAATGTTTAATAGGTGTAATATATTACACACACGCACACACACACACACAAAATGTGTCCCAGACCCGCCGTACATCCCTTTTAAAATGAAAATAAATGGCTTTTATTAAAAATCGCGAACAAATTTTAAGTAAATCAGGTACGCTCTATCAAATGATGATATTTTCAACTTTTGATTCCGACCGGAAATACGCCATCCGGATCGGATGTTGAATTTTTTTAGGGGAACATGGTACTTTTTATTACAGATTCAAATTGTACATGAAAAAATAGGAAACTTTTGTATTAAACGTTTTTTCTGAAAATGCTTCTGTCAATCTTAAAATTGATCTTGAAAGTAACTGTGTACATTCAAGCACACATACACTCTTATAATTAGTCGCATCACAGGAACATTTGAAGTTCATTGTTTCATCACAATTACTTTCAAGGTCAATTTTAGGATTGACAGAGACACTTTTTTAGAAAAAAACGTTCGATACAAAAGTTTCTTATTTTTTCACGTACAATGCGAATCTGTAATAAAAAGTTTCCATGTTTCTCTAAAAAAATTCAACTTCCGATTCGGATGGCGTATTTTTAGTCGGAATCAAAAATTGAAAATATCATTTGATAGAGCGTACCCGATTTATTTAAAAATTGTTCGCAATTTTTAATAAAAGCCATTTATTTTCATTTTAAAAGGGATGTATGGATGGTTTGGAACACCCTGTATATAACAGAGTGATTCATTTTAATCTTAACAGGCAAATATTTTGAAAAATATGCGAGATACGAAAAAATATTTCAGACAAAAGTTATATGGTTTTAAAGGAGAAATAAGATGGTGTCATTAATTTGACCTTAAATAGTTGAAGATCATCCTAAATTTTTTAAATGGAACCGTCTATTTTTTACTATATATTCTTGTAGCTTATCTCGAAAGCTTTTCAAAACACTATAATTAAGTTAGTTTTCATTAAGTACTTTTCGAGTTATGAGGCATGAAATCGTTTCTTAATTTTACATAAACCGTAAAATATCTTGTAAAATATTCATTTTTCGATTACCTCACTTTAATATTTTTATGTATAAAATAATGAGAGGAATTGGTGTAAAGAAAACACATAGTTGTTAAAAAACAGTATGTAATTTGCAATTAAGAATTACATAATTTTTCTTAATAATAACTATGTTTTTTTTTACACCAATTGATTCATCTCATTATTTTGTACATGAAAGTATTAAGGTGAGGTAATCGAAAAATGAATATTTTATAAAATATTTTACGATTTTTGTAAAATTAAGAAATGATTTCAAGCCTCATAACTCGAAAAGTACTTAATGAAAAATACTTCATTATAGTGTTTTGGAAAGCTCTCGAGATAAACTACAAGAATATGTAATAAAAAATAGCAGTTTCATTTAAAAATTTGAGGGTGACTTACGTGACCTTCAAATAACTATTTAAAGTCAAATTAATGACATCATCTTATGTTTCCTTTAAAATCATATAACTTTTGTCTGAAACATTTTTTCGTATTTCGCATATTTTTGAAAATATTTGCCTGTTAAGATTAAAATGAATCATGCTGTATGTGTGTGTGTGTGTGTGTGTATATATATATATATATATATATATATATATATATATATATATATATATATAATTATTTCACATATATGTATATTGATTTATAGAAATAATTTAAAAAATATATCTCGAGGTGCGAGATAATTCAATATTGGAAAAAATTCATTATTAGAAAAAGTTATGCTGTTTTGAGTAAAAATAAAATATTTATATTTTGAAATTGATTTTATCAATAACATGATTACTTTATTCAATGATTTTCTACTAACTTTTTTGTAGATTTATGATTTTATGTTTGTAGAATTTTTGAAATTTTTCAATGAAGAACTAATTTAGATACTTTTTGAGATCTTCCAAAAAATTGAATTTTTTTATCTAAATTACTTTGCAAGGTCTGGGACAAATAGTAATCTGTAGGCACAATATTGCACTACTAATGCATTTTATTTTTTTTCATATTCAAATCGACATCAAATAAAGAGAGTATCTATTTTCTCTAGTATCTATTTCCTTGAGAGTATCTATTTTCCAGGAAAAATCCCCCTCCTGCAATTCTCAGGAATTTTTTGTACCTGAAAAAAGAAAAATTTATTGAGATTGATACAGAATTTTTTTAAAACTTAATAAGTGTGTTGATAAAGGGATACATTTCTAATAACCTTGACCTTGATATATATTGTCAAGATCATGACTTTGAATAACATTCAAAAGATTTTAACCGTCGTTCGTCATTTATTAGTAATTAAATTATATGAACAAGTACTATAAGAACAAATATTAAATATGATAATCTAAACTTCTCTATAAATATTTTATATTATTTAGTTATATATTTAAGTAAATTCATGGCCGCGGAAAAAGAGCGGAGTTCTGGGTGACTTCCGTTTCACGCATTGAGCGCATAGTTCGTAATCAGTGACTGCGTTCAGCAGGAAAAGCTGCTTTGCAATTGTAAAATTCGTGAATCTGATTGGTGTATACTCTTAGATTCAGCCAAAATTAAGAGCATATACCAATCAGACTCACGAATTTTACAACCGTTGTAAAGCAGCTTTTTCTGCTGAATGCAGCCAATGTAATGCGCGCATTAATATTGTTCCATTTCTATTAGGCCCGGTTTCACAACTCGAGTTAATCCGAGTTTAATACGTTAAACTGGATCCTAATTGGTCCATTCACTACTTAAACTCGGATTAACTGGATTGTGGAACTGGGCCTTAATGCGTAAATATAGTCTTGGAAATGGAATGACTTTTGATGCGTTTAATATGAAACAATATGGCTGCTATCGAAATAAATGACACACACATGTATCACATGTGTATATATATGACACATGTGCATATACACGAAGTTGTTAACTCTCTGCACATGCTCGCATTAACTTCTTCGGGTCCAACCTGGCGTGCGTTCAGATTTCTTACCCGATGGGTGAGGGTAGGGTGGATTGGGAATAGGCGTTGTAAACTGAAAATCTGAACGCACCCGGAGATCGTACAATTGGCGCCAAAAACAACACGTCAAATAAACATCTAATCTTGAAGATGGATCATCATCGCCGAGCAATTGTAGCGTTAGCTGTGACTATTAGTAATAATTTTTTACGAGAAAAAATGGAAAGTAAGAAATTGAGACAGATTGAAAGGCGCTAGATTTTCAGATGTTATTTCAAGATGCACTGAACAAATAGCTGTGTTGAAATAAAAAAATAATAAATCATGTAAAGATTGACGAAGGAAAATATATGAAGTTCCATCCACCATAATCTCTTATTATACAGGGTGTCCGTGAATTTTCGACCTTGACGAAATAAGGACGAAGGCGCACTGCTGGACCAGTTATCCCGATATTATGCACGACACCCAGTTTCACATAATTATTACACAACACGTAAAATTGTACGACCACACTTGGTTTTCGTGCACGCCCGGGAAATGATTCCATGTAAATTGCGGCCGCACGATAAGTATTTCCTCCCGCTAGTCCGTATGACACAATCATATCCGTATATTCCTGCAGAGTACACTTCATTTTCACTGTTAATTTACTACGCGAACACAAGATTTTTATTAAAACGTCTTAGCTCTCGCACGCTGTTGCCAGACTGCATACGCCAGCAGCACGCAACTACAGCTGAGCGGACATGCGAGTGTAAGGGTACGTGTGAGTTCGACGCCTGCGCACTATGATTACACTCACATGTCCGCTCAGTAACCAATTTACAATTTACATGGAATCATTTTCCGGGCGTGCACGCCAACCAAATGACCGTACAATTTTACGTGTTGTGCAATAATTATGTGAAACTGGGTGTCGTGCATAATATCGGGATAACCGGTCCAGCAGTGCGCCTTCGTGTACGAGATGAAGAAAGAATTCTTGAAGCATTTTATTAACGTATCATTATCAACGTGTGCAATACATTTTATCGAGGGATTTTCAACCACGGATCAATTTTTGTAAAGGTACTGTCACCATCAATTTTTTACATTTAAGATACATTCAGCTTATAGTAATGGCATTTTGAATAATTTTCAAATTGAGAGTGAAATAGGCCTATGGGAGAAACCACTATAAAAAAGTGCACCATGCTATCTACCGCAAGGTGTGGAAATGATAGCGCATCATTTTGTCGCCACTAAAAAGACGGGTCATTTTTCGACACGGTTTGCGATATATTGCGATATATCGCAAACCACCATCATGTCTTGGAGAGCAACCCGCCCACCGCTTCGCCGCGCTCCCAGTATCAGATTACAGTGGAACGACCTCGTCGCCGCGCGCTTCTAATCAGATTGGCCGATCTTCTTTATTTAATTTTTTGTTAATTATTGCGTCAATCATAAAACAATAGAGATCCTTCCTTCTTAATTTGAGCCAATCTACCTCCTTATTTTGTCAAGGTCGAAAATTCACGGACATCCTGTATTTAGCATTAATAAAATTACATCAAATAAACAACTTACCATCAACGTCCCATACAACCAATTTGTTGTTTTTAATGACTGGAATAGAACCATTCTCCAATCATTTAAACACAAGTTTAAAGTTCATTTTGAGTTAAAAAAACTCTTCACTTATTACTGTAATTCGTGTGTACTTAGCGCGAAATAATATTCGAACTCTATCCGCTAACACCCTGTGTCAAGAGCATTCGTATTGTAAGATATTTATTGTATACACCCGTTATGTGGGCTCGTGTCTGCGCGGTCATGTATAAGGTGCGCGCACATGATTGAGTCAGTATCGATATTCCGGGGCAGGATCGATATAAGAGGGTCCTGTAGAATTTGGGGCTCTCTTCTCTTTTGCGATCGATTTGAACAGTATCTAGCCATCTTGTGTCTTTATTGCGCAGTGACTGACTTTGTATTTTGTACCAGTTGCTACAGTGATAATTAAATCTTTGTGTGCTCTGAACATATATATATCACATTTTATTCTGACAATTATCCTGACCACGTGTATCATCACGTACTCCTTCAAGATAACCTTATCTAAGTGTATATTATTTTCTGGAGCAGTAACATTATTCTTTATCATCATTATCAGTGTCTTACAGTACGTATTAAATTCAGAAGTAGGATTCGTGCCAGTCGATTGTGTGGATCGATATTTTTTTGGTGCTCAAGAAAATTAAATCAAGTGAGAATGCAGCGAGCGGTCTTGGATGGAATGTCGCTGGAGCAATTAAAGGAGGAAGCAGCTCGGTATCAGTTGAGTGTCGTGAACGATCGTGCACGCTTGATCGATTCATTAATGACACATTTTGAAAAAAATAGTCCGGCAATGAATTTCCGAAAGGAGCATCCTTCCGGAGTATCGACTCGGGGAGCTCAGTGCCCGACGGCGGAGGGAGACGAGACCGTCCGTCGAATGGCCTCTGCTTTAGAGAAATTTACTACGACTATTACTACGCAAATGCGACAGCAGCAGCAAGTTCTCCAGAACATGACTCAAGTATTAAATAAAATGTACCAAAACGGACCGGGTCCTGCTCAGGAGAGGAATCCGGCGACCGCTCCGAGAGTGGAGGCCGGACAGGAGTCGGAGTTACCAAGGATCTCTCCGGCCCTTAGTCATTCATCGCTTGCGATGTCACACGCGCACGCTGTTAATTTATTAGCATCTCAGATACCAGAATTCAATGGTTCTGATGAAGACAATGTCAGAGTGTGGGTGCAGCGTGTGGACCGAGTGGCAAGAATCCATCAAGTTGTCACGGACGACTTCCGCGAAACGGTGTCGGATAGTCGCAGATAGTCGGGATCAGGATTCGCTTTTTCGGATAGGCAAGCTAAATAATTATTCTCGGTATTGTAGAAAAAAAAGAAAACTTCTTTATTATAAAAAAGAAGAAAAGAAAAGAATACAAAAATGTGGGCGTGGTATAGGTGAATCATAACACTGAAAATATAATAGCGAGATTGTATGAATAACGTGTTTGTGTAAATGTAGAGACGTGTTTGTATAAATGCAAGAACGTGTGTGTATAAATGCAAGAACGTGTGTGTATAAATGTAAAGTGTAATTGTATAAATGTATAATATTCCGAGATGCGCGATGCAGGTTTTATTATCGCAATAGTTTTTCGCGGAGATACAATTATCAATTTGCGCCGGCGATCGCTGCGGGAATCGGAAACTATTAAAGGGCCCCGCGCAATATCGTAAACCCGGTCAGCTGTTTTCGCGGCTATATTATTGTGCGCGGTCGTTGACCGCGGCGCGTGTCGGAGTTTTTGCTCGGAGTTTTTAGACACGGTCTTATTGCTATCTTCGTTTCGTGCGCGCGTATGGTTTATTACTAATTAAATACCGCGGGAAACGGGAAACACCGTGCCGACGGGAACAGCTCGTCGGGGGTAGCTCTCCACTCTACCTCGGAGTAATTGCAACGGCGTTGCGGTGGCGGGATGTTGTATCGAGAATGCTCGATCGTATCGGAGAGCGCTCCAATACGTTTTCCTGGCAGATTTAAGACTACACTTCAGGATAGCCTTAGCCTGAAACCGAGAATGCTCGGCTGAGGAGGAATTCATTCCACTTTCTATTCGCTTTTGAGGCTTCTTAAGGATCGGTTCTAGGTTCGGATTGTCTCGTTTGCACGAGGCGGATTCGGAATCTGGGCCCGTGATTATTTTGCGGGCCTTCTTATACCCCGAGTAATTAATCCCGCGCCGGCGTAAAAACAGGATGCCCCCACCGGGCGACGGAAAAACGGAGCGCGACGGGCCCGCTTGGTGGGGCGCGGCGGAGCCGGGCGCGGGGATTAACACCCAGGGCTCTTCGGGCGCTTTCGGATGTAGTCGGCGCGGCCCGCTGACGGCTTTTGCCGTTAAACAATTCGAAAAATAATTGGCGCGACGTGGCGCGCCCCTGCTTTCTTGCCCGGTTGTTTTTCCGGGCGGCAGTTTCCGACTGGTGTTCGGCCGGAAAAACTAGTAACGTGCGCTGGGGGGGGGGGGTGCATCGTTACAAGGTTCCGGAAGATGTTGCGCTCCTCGCTGCAACAAATAAATTGAGTGGTATGGCGAGACGATGGTTTGACCAGGGAACTGGCCCGATGTTGGAGTCGTGGAGAGGTTTCCGCGACGCCGTTATCAAGAGATTTGAAAGGGCTGTTCTATTTCACGTCGCATTACAAAAGATAGAAGCCAGGAAATGGAATGCTAATAAAAAGACATTCCAGGTTTATGCAATGGATCGGTTGGATTTAATGCGCGGTCTTGGGCTGTCGCAAAGGGATTCCATCCATATGCTGATCTCCGGAATAGGAAGCCAATCGCTAAGGGCGGTCCTTGCGAATCGACACGGTCGATCAATTTCTCGACGAGATGCACCGGATTTCTGCGATATCCTCGGAGACTGATGGACGACGGCCAAGTGGAGGTGGAATGATCAAGAAGGACCAGCGATGTGATAGCTGTGAAAAGGTGGGTCACCTTTCGAAAAATTGCCGGAAGCCTGAGATTCGTCTATGTCTATTGCAAGGAGCCAGGACATTACCGTTTCAATTGCCCTAAGCTGAAAGGGAGGAGATCAACGACGACATCCCAGCCAGCGGCGACAGCAGTCTCAGCCGTACAGCCGGCCCAGGAATCTACCGAGGTGGTGGCATTGGTCAGGGAATTCGGTAACAGCATTTATATTAATAATTCGCCGCTAAAAATTATCGGTTTAAATGGATCTACATGTGCGCTATTCGCGTTACTAGATACGGGTAGCCCTGTTTCTTTTATTCGATTTAATGTCTTTAATGTATTGTTCGACGATTCAAATTCGCCGTTAAATCCGGTCAAGGTCGTATACAGAGCCGTTAATAACACTGCTATTCCAATATTCGGGGGAAAAACATCTACTATTTGTCTGGAGCAAATACCGGCAGTCAATCTTGAGATAACTCTAAATGTTCTCGACAATAACAATCTTTCCACGGATATAATAATAGGTCGCGATTTCCTAGAAAAACATAATATTACAGCTATTTATAAGCCAGGCAATAATGATAACGAGGAAGAAATCGATAACAATAAAATTCAATTATTTCCTAAATTTCTTCTTAATATGGTTGCCTGTAATGAATCTGTTAATGCTTTTGAATAGCAAATATCGGATATTGATGTCGGTTTTGATAATCATACTAAAGATCGTTTAAAAAAATTACTCACTGATATAAATAATTTAACAATTGAAACGGTGGATGACGATTACTATGTAAAAATTTAACTCAGGGATGACTCGCCTTATGCGTACGCTCCACATAGGTTTGCATGGGCAGAGCGAGCTTAAATTCGCGAAATTACCGATGATCTTTTGTCGCAAAATATAATTAAACCGAACGTATCACCGTATTGCGCACGAATTGTTCCTGTTCGACAAAAAATGGCTCAATGCGTCTATGTGTGGATTTGAGGCCTCTTAACAGTAGAGTCGTTAAACAGAAATATCCTTTTCCGGTCATAGAAGATTGTATAGCAAAATTAGGTAATAAATCAGTTTTCACGCTGTTAGATTTGAAAGACGCATTTCACATTAAAGTACATCCTGAGCATACAAAGTATTTCGCTTTCGCTACGCCTGATGGACAATTTGACACGCGATTACCATTCAGTTTTTGTGAATCGCCCGCGAAATTTCAGAAAAGATGGTCTATATTTTGCAACCGTTAATTCGACAAGAGAAAATGCTAGTTTATATTGACGATATTTTGATTCCTTCCGAATGAGACACCTCCGATTAGACACAGTACAATTGGACACAACTGGCTTTGATTGGCTAATCGTGCTTGATCGTGCTGGTTACCCTAGGCATCGGTCGATATGATTGACTGTGTCTAATCGTACTGTGTCTAATCGGGCAATCCCCCTTCCGAATTAGTGGAGTCAAATTTGGAAACGTTACGTGAAGTATTGATTATTCTTAAAAAATATAATTTTGAATTGAATTATCGTAAATGTCAATTTTTAAAGACGACGATCGAATATTTAGGATATATTCTATCACCCAATGCAATCTCCATTAGCGACCGTCATGTCGCTGCGATTAAAGATTTCCCGCGACCAAAAACGATATTAAAAATTCAACAGTTTTTAGGTTTGACGGAATATTTTCGAAAGTTCATTAAAAATTATTCGACGATAGCTAAATTTCTTTTTAACCTTCTTAAGAAGTCGGTGGAATTTAATTTTGATAATCAATGCGTGTCAGCATTTGAAGAACTCAAAGATAAACTGTGTTTGCGTCCCGTTCTCGCAATATATAATTCGGAAGCGGATACATAGTTACATACAGACGCGAGTTCGCTAGAGCTTGGTGCAATTTTGTTGCAAAAGGTCAACAATAACAATTGGCTACCGGTCGCATATTTCAGTCAGTCTATATAGTTTTGAATTGAAAATGTTAGCTATTGTTAAAGCAATCGAGAGATTTCACATCTATTTGTACGGTATCGAATTCACAATTGTGACTGATTGTAATGCATTAGTTCATGCCGTAAATAAAGCGAATCTTAACCCGCGGATAGCTCGTTGGACGCTGACTTTTCAAAATTATTGTTTTAAATTGACACACCGTCCAGGCAAGCAAATGACACATGTAGATGCATTGAGCCGCCAGATCGGTTATATTGAATCTATTCCGCTTGAGAGGGAACTCGAATTTAAACAATTACAAGATGTAAAAATTAAAGAGATCGCGCAAAAATTAGAATATGCGGATGATGACAAATGTGAGTTGATCGATGGCTTAATATATAAAAAAGGGGTAGATCGTTCTTGTTTTGTGGTCTCGGATATCATGCACAACAGTATTATTAGAGCTCATGATGACATAACTCATTGTGGTGTTGAAAAAACTTTCCAGGGAATTCAGGAAAATTACTGGTTTCCTTCCATGAGGAAAAAAATACGCGATTATATAGATAATTGCCTTATTTGTGTCACTCATAATGCGAGAGGTAATATTCGAGAGAGCGAATGTCAAATTTCACAAACACCTGCGTCTCCATGTAAAAAACTTTATATAGATCATTTTCGTCCGTTGCAGGAAACGCAGGACGGGTTTAAATATATATTGGTTATGGTGGACGCTTGCACGAGATTTACGTGGCTTTTTCCATATAAAACTTTTCCAAATAAAACTACGTCAGCGAGAGAAGTCTGTGAAAATTTAAAATTTGTGTTTAATATATTTGGTACTCCCGAATACATTGTGTCGGATAGAGGTACCGCGTTCACGTCTCAAGAATTTGAAATGTTCGTTGCTGATAATAATATTGTTCATTATAAAGTAGCGGTTGCGGCCCTTTGGGCTAACGGCATGGTTGAACGCGTAAACAGATTTTTAAAAACAACTCTCAGTAAATTGATAATTAATCCGCAGGATTGGAAAAGTCATCTCGGCAAAGCTTCGTACATAATAAATAACACTTACCATAGTTCTATAAAAACATTTCCGTCTAAACTGCTTTTCGGGTATCATCAGAGAAATCATTTTGATTCTTCACTTTCGGAGGCAATAAAAATGTTCGCGCAAATTGAAACGGATTTGGATGCGGAGCGCGAAAAAGTACGCAGTGTTGCACAATTAGCAACTCAACAGGTTCAAAATTACAATAAACAGCGTTATGACGCTAGACATAAAACGCCTACGAAATATAAAGAAAACGATTTTGTTTTAGTAAGGGACACTCAGAGAAAACGAAGACAAAATCAAAAATTAAAATCTGTTTATAAAGAACCATATAGATTCGCGAAGGTATTAAATAAAAACCGTTATGTTGTGCAGGATATCCCGGGGCATAATGTATCCGCGAGGTCCTACAATACTATTTTATCACTCGATAGAATTAAGCCATGGATTAAACCTGTTATCGATCACTCAAATTAAAATATGTAGATAATTCTGTCGAATATTGTATATGTGTATATATGTAATGTCCTATTAGACGATGTATACTTTAAAAAATTTTTATTTATTCCTGTTAGATTGAGCAATGTATAATCTCTCTCTACACTATGTAATCTACGTTCTAAATTCTAGTTTCGTTTCTTTTATACTTTCTTACTTCGTGACTCTACTCGAACAGTTACTTGATATTAAAAGTTGCAGCTCAATGAATCTGTGGTAATACTTATTTCGTCCACCCCTTATCCTCGCTACTCTAACATCATCAGGTTATGGGCCCAGAGTTGCGCGTGTGAAGAAGGAATTTAGTCGCGGAATGAACTTCGTAAGTCACGAGTCGGAAAAGTTTTGAGAAACAACGCGTGTGCGAAAGTGCGACAAAAATGGCGGACGATGAAAAGTACAAAGTGCCGCTCTTTGATGGAAGCAACTACAGTAACTGGAAGTTTCGTATGCAGATTCTACTTGAGGAACATGATCTCTTTGATCTAATCGGTGAAGAGCTTAATACATTAATAGCAAGGCTACCGGCGGCAACCGCAGCCGCTCAAACTCCTATCTTGAAAAGAAATGACAAAAAATGTAAGTCGCTTATTACTCAACGTATCTCAGATAGTCATCTCGAGTACGTGAAGGAGAAAGATACAGCGTATGATATGTGGAAGGCTCTTTCGGATAGTTTCGAGCGTACAGGCGTCTCGAGCCAACTTCGTCTTAGAAAAATACTCTTGACCATGCGGTACGCGTCAACGGAATCCATGGCATCTCATTTTTTGAAGTTCGACAAGCTCGTTCGGGAGTTGAAATCGACCGGTGCTAAGATAGAAGAAATTGATATCGTATGCCATCTATTGTTAACGATGCCCGAAGAGTATGATATGGTCGTAACAGCCCTCGAAACAATGTCAAGTGGACAGTTAACTCTTAGCTTCGTCAAAACAAGGTTATTGGATGAAGAAGCGAAGCGAGGTGGCAGCACAGATTTAGTAAGTGGAAGCTCGTCTACCGTGTTCTCAGCTACGACGAATAAGCGCCACGGAAATCGGAACGCAAACTCAACCGGAAATCGGAACGCGAACTCAACCGGAAATCGAAACGCGAACAATAAACGGAATGTTAATTCGAACGGGAATAGCGCGGGAACGAGACGTAACCGGTTTGATTATAGATGTCACCACTGCGGCATAGTTGGACACAAACGGTCCGAATGTCGGAAATTGAAAAACGAAGATAAGAATTCGGAAACGGCGAATGCCGCGGTTGATGATAACTGTAACAAAAATCAAAAAGCCTTTGTGTTTTTCTCAAATGGAAGTGACAGTAGTGTGTCAAACGTAAATTTTGTTTTAGATTCCGGATCTACTGAGCATTTGTCAACGGAAAAGACAAAATTAATTAACGTGCGGAAATTAACTACGCCGATAAATATACGCGTTGCAAAGTCGGGTCACGTGCTGACTGCAAATAAAATCGGAGACTTAAGAGTGCGCGCGCGAGTAAACGGGAAAACTAGTGACATTGTAATAACTGGAATCTTATCGGTAGCGGGACTCGAATGTAATCTTCTCTCAGTTCGTAAACTTGAAATGAATGGTTTTTCAGTAATTTTTGAAGACGGTAAAGGAATCATTAAGAAAGGGGACAAAGTCGCCGCAATCGCGCGTCATCAAGACAAGCTGTATGAACTATGTGTTGAAAGCGTAACGGAAACCGCGAATGTCTGCAATGTCAGTGAAACAACACAACTGTGGCATCGTCGCTTAGGACATCTGAGCAGCTCCGGATTGAAGAAACTTGTGAGCATGGCAGACGGAATAGATGTGAAAGAATTGGAGACTTCATTGGAGCTCTGCGAAACCTGTGTGGAGGGCAAGCAGACTCGCCTCCCTCACCAATCTCACCGCATCAGAGCAAAGCGACCTCTCGAGCTGGTTCATAGCGACCTTTGTGGTCCAATGGACGTTACATCCTTTGATGGAAAAAGATATTTGCTTACTTTTATTGATGACTTCACTCATTTTACTGTGGCATATACATTGAAAGCCAAATCAGAAGTGCTCAAACATTTTAAAATGTTCCAATCATTGACAGAAGCTCATTTTAATTTCAAAGTAAGCAGATTCAGGTGTGACAATGGAAGGGAATACCTCTCGACTGAAATTCGTCAACATTTCGAGGACTGCGGAATACAATTCGAACTCACGATTCCCTATACGCCACAACAGAACGGAGTAGCGGAAAGAATGAACCGAACAATAATCGAAAAGGCGCGTTGTATGATTTTGAATTCAAAAATGAGTAAGATTTTTTGGTCCGAGGCTGTAATAGCGGCTGTTTACTTAATCAATCGATGCCCAACGAACGCTGTGAAAGGCAAGCTGCCAGCAGAACTCTGGTATGGAGAAAAACCCAATCTTCGGAAACTGAGGGTTTTTGGATGCGTTGCACATCTTCACATTCCAAAGGAACTGATCAACGGAAAATTCGAATCACGTTCAAAACGCTGCAGACTAATGGGTTATTGTGCGAACGGATATCGACTGTGGTGTCCGGAAAGTAGCAAAATATTATTAGGTCGAGACGTTATTTTTAACGAGTCAAAGTTTACCTCCGAGTCTGAAGATTTTTATGATGATTTTAGTCTACAGAAGTCTACAGAAGAAACAGTAAGGAATCAAGAGTCTCCCAATTCAGGCGGAGAACAAGATATCCCGAGTGATGAAGAATCCGAATACTTCGATAATGCTGATGAAGCAAGGATTTTGAGGAAGAGCTCACGACAGAGAAACAAGCCAAAGTATTTAAATGACTACACTGTCTTGGCTTTAAGCGCAGAATCCTTTGTCGAAGATATTCCACAACATTTTGACGACATACAAGGACGAGATGATGAAAGGCAGTGGATGGATGCGATAAATGAAGAAATTACATCTCTTGTCGAAAACAAAACCTGGGACTTAATACCATTGCCTCCTGAAAGAAAGATCATCGATAACAGATGGGTTTTCAAGATAAAAAGGGATAAAGACGGAAATATCGACAAATACAAGGCACGTCTGGTAGTGAAAGGATGCTCTCAACGAAGAGGCCTGGATTACGAAGAAACATATGCGCCAGTTGCGCGTCTCACTACGGTGCGAACCCTTCTATCGATAGTCAACCAACTCAGGCTAAAAACTAGACAGCTAGACGTTAAAAATGCTTTTCTACACGGAACTATTGATGAAGAAATATACATGAAATTACCTCAAGGATTCACCCAAGGTAATGGCCTCGTATGTAAGTTGAATCGTTCCTTATACGGACTGAAACAAGCTCCACGAGCATGGAATGCTCGATTCAACGAGTTCATCTTGACCCTAGGATTCAAAAGATCAGAACGAGATCACTGTCTCTATGTAGCAACATCCCAAAGGTGTCGGCTGTATCTACTGCTTTATGTCGATGATATTATCATTGCAGGCCAAGATGAAATCCAGATTCAAGAGATTGTTAATGCTCTTAAAAATGAATTCGCTATGACGGACATTGGCGAAATTGAAAGTTTCCTCGGAATAAAAATCGAGCAAACATCAAGAGGCCTATTTTTGAGCCAGAGAGCATATATGGAAAAAATGCTCACTCGCTTTGGAATGACGGAGTGCAATTCTTCCAAATCACCCATGGAAGCAAATCCTGAAAAACAAGAAAACGATGACGGAGAAGTCATAAATGAGATAAAACCATACAGAGAGCTCGTTGGATGTCTGATGTTTCTTATGCTCAACACACGTCCTGACATAAGTGTTACTGTAAACTATTACAGTCGTTTCCAGAACAATGCGAAATTAACTCATTGGAAAGGCCTTAAACGAGTTCTTCGATATATTAGAGGCACTCTCGACTATGGACTGCTGTTCAAACGAGGCTTAGATCCAGGAACACCACTCCAAGTCTACGTAGATGCAAATTGGGCTACAGACAACGATCGCAAGTCAACTACTGGCTTTCTACTTCAGGTCTTCGGCTCTACGGTAGCTTGGTCAACGAAAAAGCAAACTGGAATCACCCTCTCGTCTACTGAAGCAGAATATGTTGCTTTGGCAACAGCTTTGACGGAAGCAATATGGCTAAAAGGACTTTTAGAGGACTTTAATGTGAATAGTGCCTATCCCATTGCAGTGTTTGAGGACAATCAATCTGTGATTCATCTGTTAAGCCGATGGGAACATCGTAGATTAAAACATGTTGATGTTAAATACAATTTTGTTAGAAACATGTACCAAAGCAAAGAAATCAACGTGCATTACGTAAATACCAAAGAGCAAACTGCCGATATACTTACGAAAAGTCTCACAGGAGACCAATTTATTAAGCTTCGTTCTTATATTGGTGTTTGCAAAAATTAAGCTATATTTACATTTATGTTACGGCTCATACATTGAGGCGGAGTGTTAGATTGAGCAATGTATAATCTCTCTCTACACTATGTAATCTACGTTCTAAATTCTAGTTTCGTTTCTTTTATACCTTCTTACTTCGTGACTCTACTCGAACAGTTACTTGATATTAAAAGTTGCAGCTCAATGAATCTGTGGTAATACTTATTTCGTCCACCCCTTATCCTCGCTACTCTAACATCATCATTTATTCCTATGTATAAAGAACGAAATTGTAAACGAAATACTTATGTATTTATTGTATATGTTATATAATGTAACATTCGAAACGAATGAAGCGTCAGATTGACCGAACTGTAAGATATTTATTGTATACGCCCGTTATGTGGGCTCGTGTCTGTGCGGTCATGTATAGGATGCGCGTGCATGATTGAGTCAGTATCGATATTCCGGGATAGGATCGATAAGAGGGTCCTGTGGAATTTGGGGCTCTCTTCTCCTTTGCGATCGATTTGAACAGTATCTAGCCATCTTGTGTTTATTGCGCAGTTACTGACTTTGTATTTTGTATCAGTTGCTACAGTGATATTAATTAAATCTTTGTGTGTTCTGAACATATATATCACATTTTATTCTGACAATTATCCTGACCACGTGTATCATCACGTACTCCTTCAAGATAATCTTATCTAAGTGTATATTATTTTCTGGAGCAGTAACATTATTCTTTATCATCACTATCAGTGTCTTACAGTATTGAGTTGACCGACAGTCAACGTTTTCTGAAAAAAATTCTCTTTATGGAATCGTTTGTATTTCGTATGAAGATATTTAAAGTGCAATTAAAAAGATTTGTGAGTCATCCGTATAATTTTAATTAATTAATATTTTTTATTATGTAATTAGCCGACATAAATAAATATAAAAAAATTTTTACATAAAACCGTTTGTATTTCGTTTGAAAAGTTTTGAAGTGTATTTGAAAAGGTTTGTGAGTTATCAGATTAATTGTAATTAAATATTTTTAAATTATGAACCGGACCGGAAGCTATATAAATATAGATGCTTCCATGTTTGATTGTGATTGATCGATTTATTACGGTTATAACTGAAATTCTTTCATGAATACTGGCCTTTAAGAGCAAGCAAAATGAACACAGGTTTAATTCTATGTAACGTGTTTTTGTATAAAATTAAAGAATGTATAAAAAAAAATGTTGGCCCCTCCTCCCGCACCCACTCCGTCCCCCTCGCTTTGCGTGAAAAGTTGTAAAGTGGAACCTCCCTTCGCGTGGAAAGTTGCACCATACCGTAGGCACCCTTAAGGCTATAGCACACATTTTCCATAAGGGCCTATCCAGACAAACTTGCATAAGACATAAGCATATGCATAATCATAACCATAATAAAAGCTTATTCAGATAAACTTGCATAAGCATAATGTATAGAGAAATCGACCAATCATAAAGCTGCGTTCCAAAATTCGTTGTCAATATTAGCAATTGGCAATAAATTTCGGAACACAATCGCCGGTGTTATTATACTATAGTTTATTACCAAAGAATAAAATATTTGCCTCGTTTCTTTTTTGTGTATATTTTTAAAATCGGCTACACTTTTGTCATACAAATGAGGACAATTTTTGACAAGATCTATTAAAATTGTATCAGTATCGGCTTCATTATATTCATATTCATATTCTTGAGTGAGATCATTTACTTTTTCTGATTCCATCTTCTCCAGTATTTATAGCATTTTTTTTCTTCTGGAATATTGTTAAACCCTGTAAATATATTTTACAATTATTTTTGTATTGATCGCATACTTTTTCTTAGACATTTAAATTGGCATTTCTAACTGTACTTTTTATTATTATATTCTCCTAATAAGTCGATTATAGAAAAGTATAAATATATAATCAATAATAATGTACGTATAATGTATATAATAATGTAAAAACATGTAATCAACAATGTGTTTGCAATTCATGAATTTAATACGACAATCACTATATTTATTTATAGAATTTATGCATAGAAAGATTGTATAATATATTAAAAAATTGTAAGAATATATATAATTTATAAAAAGTTATAACAAATTCTAATATTGTAAATATAATGTAATATTGTAAATTGTGATAAAATTAAATATATATTAGCTATAAAAATGTATATCATATCTTATCATTATACAGAAATATTTTTTAATTATTTATTCGTTTTTTCGGAGTACAAATAAGTCTCCGCCGTTTTTTATCAAAAATTGAGCATTTATTGTGAAAGAACGGTACCTTATGTTTTATTCAAAGTATTGTCCATCGCTAGCCACTACTTTTTCCCATCTTTCTCGCAGCATACGGATACCGCGTCGGAAGAACTCTTCATCTTTTGAGGCTATCCACGAATCGACCCAATTTTTGGTATCTTCATATGATGTGAAGTGCTGCTGAGACAGGCCATGTGCCATCGATCGGAACAAGTGATAGGGCCTATCCAGAAAAATTTGCATAGGTGCATATGCATAACATAAGACCATATGGACCAATGAGCATCGAGTATTATGTTATGTAAGTTAATATAGCGATTTAATACTCGATGCTCATTGGTCCATATGGTCTTATGTTATGCATATGCACCTATGCAAGTTTGTCTGGATAGGCCAATAATCCGAAGGGGCAATGTCTGGTGAATACGGCGGGTGGGGTAGGATTTCCCAATTGAATGTTTCCAAGTAGGTTTTGACCGGCGCCGCAACATATGGACGAGCATTATCATGCAGGAGAATAATTTTGTCGTGTTTGGAGTAGTAGTGGGCGCGTTTTTCCTTGAGTGCTCGGCTCAATCTCATCAATTGTGTTCGGTAGAGAGTCCCAGTAATGATTTTGTTCGGTTTGAGCAACTCATAATACACAACACCAAGCTGATCCCACCAAATACACAACATGAGTTTTTTTTCATGAATATTCGGCTTGGCTGTCGATGTTGAAGCATGGCCACGTGGTCCCAATGATTTCCTCTTCTTTGGGTTATCGTAGTGAATCCATTTTTCATTATCAGTGACTATACGATGCAAAAAACCCTTTCGTTTATGCCTGGCAAGCAGCATTTCACATGTGCAAAATCGGCGTTCAACGTTTCTCGGTTTCAGTTCATATGGAACCCAATTTCCTTGCTTTTGAATCATTCCCAACGATTTTAAACGATGTGAAATTGCTTGTTGAGTCACTCCTAATGTAAGTGCAAGTTCTTCTTGCGTTTGGCACGAATCTACCTCCAATAATGCTTCCAATTCTGCGTCTTCATATACTTTCGGCCTTCCGCTACGTTCTTTGTCTTCGACGTCAAACTCACCGTTCTTAAACTTATGAAACCACTCACGACAACTTCTCTCACTTAAAGCAGCCTCACCATATGCTTCTACAAGCAATTGATGCGCCTCAGCTGCAGATTTCTTCAAATTAAAGAAGTAAATCAAAAGTTCCCGCAAATGACGCTTATTCGGCTCAAAACTCGACATTTTCGCACGAAAAAAATTATGTGATGCTAATACAAAATCGCTAATATTTCAAGGTTATGGTGTTGCCAGATGTCCAACCTTACGATATGACGTTTTACATCTGACAGTTTCAACCATAACTTACTGGTGAGGCCATCTTTTGTCAAACGGCGGAGACTTATTTGTACTCCTATTTTTAGGAATCTTACCTGCACAATAGAATAACTTGGTGAGCGAAAACTGAGTTCCCGGTTGTCAGAGAATATCAGACTGGTTTAATTATAGATTATAATAAGTATATAGATTATCGGATGATATTCTAGAACAATGTCACAGTAATGTCCTGTAAAATGGCATTAGCTCTTGCATATTCATATGCATAAAATTTCAACGATATGAAATCTAGTGACTTTTGCTTGTGCATATGTTACATTTATGTTGATTTATGTTTCATCACGATTTTTCTATAAAAGACGTGATTGGCTGAGCTCACTATGCATACGCCATGCAAGCTTTCTGGATACACAAAATTTTTCGACATTGTGTATATATTTTATGCTATAGTATAGTATTCCTTAAATGAGACATGTGATTGGTCCATTTTCTTATGCATATGCTTATGCACTTATGCAAGTTTGTCTGGATAGGCCCTAAGACATAACAGTAAGGTTTCGGACGATTTGGTTACGGATGGCCAAATTGAGCAACGCAATTGGTCGAAACCTTACTGTTATGTCTTATGGAAAGTGTGTGCTATAAGGGCCTATCCAGACAAACTTGCATAAGTGCATATGCATAACATAAGATCATATGGACCAATGAGCATCGAGTATTAAATAGCTATATTGACTTACATAACATAATACTCGATGCTCATTGGTCCATATGGTCTTATGTTATGCATATGCACCTATGCAAGTTTGTCTAGATAGGCCTTTAGGCCGCAGCACACACTTTTGCATAAGCCCATAACCATAAGCATAAGGAAATTGATGAGACACCTCCGATTAGACACAGTACAATTGGACACAACTGGCTTTGATTGGCTAATCGTGCTTGATCGTGCTGGTTACCCTAGGCATCGATCGATATAATTGGCTGTGTCTAATCGTACTGTGTCTAATCGGGTAATCCCCAAATTGATTGGTCCCCAAGTATATGCATAAGAAAATGAATCAATCAATTTTCTTATACTTATGGTTATGCGCTTATGCAAAAGTGTGTGCGGCCTATAGCCTTTACCGGAGTGATGCAGGAGGATACAACCATGAAGTAAGAGAGAAGGAGATTGAACTTGATAGCGCGCGAGTAAAGAAAATGGTCACGATTTGTGGCACTCATTGAAATATATATCATACTGGAATGAGCACGCCTTTGTTCTCGACCGGTCAGATGGAGATAGTTGTTCGGACCCGGATCTCTCTATCTAACCAACAGTCTCGGTCACGTGTTCACAGCTACTATTAGTTCTACAAACATTCGCCTTCATAAAAAGAAAATTTTATGCTTTAAAATGAAATTGTTGGATAATTATAAAATTTATATGTTAAAATTTATTTTTACATTATAAAATTATTTAATAAAAACAATGGGTGCTTTCCAGCTATGGTAACACAGTGATACACTGTGTGACACAGTGTTACACAGTGTCGACTTGTAGCTGGAACGTTTTTTAGCTATTTTATTTTGCCACTAGAGTGCAGGGCAGTCACTTTTAATAGTTGTCACTAGGTCTAAATTTTCAGAACGTTCCCACACAACATTATGTCGTCTTAAAGACGTCTAGATGTCTTTAAGTCGTCTTTTAGATGTCTTTTGGACGCAATATCACGCAATACCATTCTTAAAAAAATTAATGATACCAAATATGAAATGTTATGTTGGCACTCACTGGGGTGCTACAAAACGACGACACAGGCGAACACAGCATTTTTGCTGTGTACGATTGTGTCCACTTGTGTCGTAGTTGGAAAGCACCTGTGTCGACACTGTAGCGACACGGTGTCGCCTGTGTTGCTTGCTGGAAAGCACCCAATGTATATTGTTTAATAAAAATTGTTAATATATAACATGTATGTATAAATTGTCCTATATGTATATATGTGTGCGCAAGGCGAATGTTTTCAGCTAAGAGAGTAGACGAGATAGAAAGAGAAATCCGGTACCGAGTCACTGCCTTGTCTGACCGTTTTGACGAATGGAGGGGGTAACCTGTGCGCCTTCCAGTATGGTATATATTTCAATGGTGGCACTTAATTGAGAGGGAGTCCGCTGAAAAAAAGTTTTTTATGCTCGGGCGCCATTTGCAATTATTAACCTTACCTGGTCAGCCCGGCTTTATCTCAATTGTTTACCTATGACTTTATGTATTTTTCATGATAAAAATGGCATGTTGGATACGCGGATGCACCACCAAAGGAGAAAAGAAAGATTCTTCAAGGAAGAAAAGCTTTTTTACAGCTTGCACGGAAAAAATGTTTAATAATTGGTGTAATTATGAAATTGCTGCAAGAGGCATCAACGAGTTCAGCAAAAAAAGTCGCATCTGTGAATTACATTTTCAGAAAGATAACATTCTTCGAGGAGATATATTTTTCATATGGCAGATGGTGCAACTATTACCGTGCAACGTAAGGTACCAAAGTTGAAAGTGGGGTATTATTTGATACCAATTATTAAAACATTTTTTTTCGTGCAAGCTATAAAAAGGCTTTTCTTCCTTGAAGAATCTTTCTTTCCTCCTTTGATGATGCATCCGCGTATTCAACATACCATTTTCATCATGAAAAATGCATAAAGCCACAGGTAAACAATTAAGATAAAGCCGGGCTGGCCGGGTAAGGTTAATAATTGCAAATGGCATCCAACCATAAGAAACTATTCTTT
>NW_020229224.1:40000-167500 GCF_003227725.1 Camponotus floridanus | reverse complement strand
TATAGTGTTTTGGAAAGCTCTCGAGATAAGCTACAAGAATATGTAAAGAGAAAATGTAAGTTCCATTTAAGAAATTGAAGGTGACCTTCATGTGACCTTCAAATAACTCTTCAAGGTCAAACCAATGGTACCATCTTATGTCCCCCTTGAAACCATACAACTTTTGTCTGAAACATTTTTCTCTAAACTCAACAGCATTTGAAATATCCGCCTGGGGCGATTAAAATGAATCACCCTGTATATCAAACCAGTATTATTAACTCAACAAATAACGAATAACAATTTTTCGTTTCATTTTATTATTTATACATATAATTTATCATTAAAAGCAACAGAAATAATCACGTTTCTGCTCCAATGGTACCCATTTAATTCTTTTTGTATGTTATACTTTATGAAGGATATTTCAATGTCCGAAAAAAGTGATCATCATATACTAAATTTCAAATCTGACTGGAGTCATTTTGATGATATGACTATGAGAAGTAATCGAGAAGTCGATGAGGTTCCACCTGTAAATATTCCTATCACTCCAGAACCTATCAGTAAGTTGCAAAAAAATACATTAAATAAAATGCATTAATAATAAAATCTACGACAAAAAATTGTAAATATAATTTAAATTCAAATGAGAATGGAAATCAAATCTAAAAATATCTTCTAGTAGTGAGAAAAATATAAATTCTATTCTGTTGAAAAAGAAATAGAAAATCATAATATTGTAAAAATAATATTGTGAAAATCATAATATAAACATAATATTGTAAAAATTTATATATTTATATAATATAAATATAATATTGTAAAAATTTTTATGATTTAAAATAAAGTCAATATATATTTTATTAATTTGTTATTTTGTTTTAAAGCAATCGCAAATATTATACTTCTGATTTTTTAAGCAATAAGAATTTCTCGAAGAGTATGACTGGTCATTTTATTAAAAGAATTGATTTTATTA
Organism: Camponotus floridanus; assembly: GCF_003227725.1. NCBI lineage: Eukaryota > Metazoa > Arthropoda > Insecta > Hymenoptera > Formicidae > Camponotus > Camponotus floridanus. The sequence continues at coordinate 166,539 of NW_020229224.1, read as the reverse complement.
ATTGATTTTTGCTAAGGATTACTTTCTAAATCTTAAATGACGGAAAATATTTTTATATTATTCAATTTTTTTAAAGATCAATACTGTACTAATTTTATAATATACATTTATTTTTTTTTCTTTTCTTTATTTTCACATTGAATTATTTTTTCTGATTTACTGAGATAATTCACTTAATTATTATATATTAATTTTATATATAATTATGTTAATATGTACTTATATGATCTTAAAATTTTTAGAAAGCAGTTTGAGCAAACCAACATCTCTCAGAGCATTTGTACAATTCGACAATCAATTCACAAAAAACGATATTTTTGTAACATTGAGATAAAAAAATCTAAATTCTCACTTTGTATTCTTTCATTTTTCTTTCTTTTCCTTAAATTCAATGACATAAAAAAATTAATTCTGTTATAATTTTACTAAATATAAAAAGACTGAATTGTTGTTCTTTTACAGATGGAATCAACCTAACTTTACCGATGAAACAATATAAGAATACACAGTGAAATATTGTTTCATCAAGGACTTACAAGAGATTCAAATCTGTGACGATAAAAATATCACAACTACAAAATTGGAGCACATGGTGCACAATCTAAAACCTAACACGACATATTATTTCCGAGTATGTGCGCATACTAAAGATGTTGCTGGTTCTTACACGGAAATCAATGTGTCAACTATGCATGAAAATCTAATACCTAAATTTTTAATCCAAAACCCGTACGGGATCGAAATATGGGACCTGGATACAAACAACACTACTGAATTCGTATTGAGGCAAAAATAGTACGTATACTGATAAAAAAATAGTTATAATTATCAAATTATTTTTGACACTTATAAAGTTAAAGTTATTATTGCACAAGTTTATTATTATCAACATTATATTAATAACTATAAAAATAGAAATCTCAACTATAATTTTTTTACTATACAATTGTAGTTGGCTCTTTTTTTCAGTGAAGTTGATTACATCGTTTACTCGATACAAGGACATAGAATTTATTGGCTTAAACGGCATAAGCAGAACCTAGTGGACCTAATGACATTGGAGATTAATGAAAATAATAGCACGAAAATGGCTAGCTATGATAAAGATGTACATAGTCTCTGCATTGACTGGGTAGCAAGAAATCTATATTTTATAGGTAGTGAAAAGTCAAGATATATAATTGTAAAGTTCGACTTGACAATGTGGGAAAGTGGCATAATTAAATTTCATGAGATTATGAAAACAAATAATTTTATTGAAAAGATAAATGTGTTACCGTCTATGGGGTATGTTTACTACCATTTACCTGAAAAAATAATTTTTTATTAAAGATTTATGCAAATTTGTAATTTTTCTATAATTTTACATAATTAAGATGTTTTATAATTAAGATCATAAGTAAAAAAAAATAAGTTATTATATAATTACAAGAATTTCGAATTTTTATTACGTATAAGTTTTTATTTTTGTTAAAATGTTTTATAATGAGTAAAAGAATTATATATTTTTTAGAATTTTATATGTCGTACCGCAAAATCATTCAAAAACCGAAATTATATGATGAAATATCATCTCGATGGAAAAAATAAGCAAATTGTTCAAATAAATTCGTCTATTATATACCTTTGCTCACTTACAAAACTTTACAATTTAACAAAATTTTATGCTCAGTATATAATTGATGACATGAATAATGAGAAGCCGTTAATTTACTGGATAATTAACCATTACGTAATTGTGACAGACTTTAACGTTTCTATGTGCAATACGATTTTACATATTAAAAACATAACACTCCGCTCTATAACAATTGACAAAACAAATGTTTACATTTTAGCAAATAATTATAATACTTACCATCTCTACGTTTTGAAAAAGAAATATGCAGGTCTCAATAGCGTAAATGCAAACAAATATGTTACATATGAAAAGATAATACTGGGCCAAGTAAATCATTCAAGAATTTATTCTATAATTTACGCTTTTAATAAATCTTCTCAACCATATCCTCCAATAAAATGTCTGACACCTGACGAAAAAGTTTATAATTTTGAGAATGTGACTGCAACGACAAACAGCATCATTGTAAATCTTTCGGAGCCGGTTGTAAAAAGTGAATGCAAAAAATATAATTTACCAACTACTATATATACTATCTCCGTAAGTTTTGACAACTGTTTAGACAACAATCTCAATAAGTCTGAAAAATTCAATGTGCTGACGTGCGAGCGATATTACGAGATTCAGAACTTAACTACACTTACGGAGTACAAGTTGAAGTTTACTTTAAGTAATTTTTACTTTAATCAATTATCAATAAATCCATTCCATTCGAATAACGTAACAAAAACTATTTTGGGCAAGCTTAATGCACCAGAAAACGTAAGTGTTCTAGCTTTGACGCCTACTATAGCAGTAGTTTATTGGATGCCACTCAAGAAAGTGAACTGCATGGCAGTGACCTACGAAATGCATTGGGAATCAGATATATTAATGAACGGCACGCAACAAAATAAACAATTGATCAATGTACCGAAAAGTACGGCAGACGGCAGATTTTTCACAAAGATTAACATGTCGCTACCAGTACAAAATTATTTGATTTACGTACGTGTATATCCAATTAATTTCAGCGATTTCTACAACGAGAGTTTGAACAAGATCGTTCACATATACTTAGAGCCAAACATTATTATTCTGAGCGAGGTCAACACAAATAGCATGAACATTTCAGAAGAGATCCACTCAAACATTCTTCTGACGATCTCTTCTGCACTAGAGTACAAAGACGTTTCAACAGAAAAGTGGCAAACAACGAATGATATTAGAACGAATTATAACGAAAAAGTAATATACTATATCGAAAATTTACAATCCGGAACTTCATATCAGTTTCGCTTGATATTGAGATACCTCGAATATGAGGAAAATTTTACATGGCCGCCTGATAAAAGATTTATTTTTTCAACACATGGTAGCAAACGTGGTAAGCAAATTAAGATATCCATACAGCACAATAAGGTTGCAGATATTGAAGAATAATTTCATTGAAACATTGCAATATTGCAAATCGGTTGCGAAACTCTGCTGAGTTATTGTTATAAAATGATAACGTGTTAAGATGTTCACTTTTTGCAATATTGCAATGAAATATATATTATAACAACATGGCAGTATAATATATTTGAAAGAATGCAATGTTATTGCAACCATTTAATAATATTACGTATAAAATACAGCCTTACGTATAAAATTAAGCCTTTTATTGAATTTTTTGATTTTAAAATACACTAGTCAAAAAAAATAGGGAACACTTTTTGAACCCAAAAAATTGGACTACGCAATTGGAAGGTGCGAAAAAATTAAAAAGTGTTATAGTTTTAAAATGTTTCTAAAATATAAATATCATATTGCTTATATCTAACTAATATTTTGTTAATTTATATTTCTACAATGTTTCTGTAATGCATATAATTTATTACGTTTATAAACGTTTATTATTATGGTTACGTAATAATATAATCGTAATAATAAACCTAAGATAATCATATCTATGATAATATATTGCAAAATTATATTTAAACATAATCATATAACATAAAACATTATTATATAATTACTAATTTTTTTTTAATCAGAAGTGGTTTTAATAGATCAAAATCCAACAATAATAATTAGAAACACTATAAAACATTATATTTTTTATATAAAATTACTTTAAACTCTTACTTACAAAGCACTTTTTTATTTTAAATGTTCTATATACTTTTATAATGGGTACTTTATACACATATAAATATTAATTGTAGAATTAATTAAACATTAATAGTTACATTTTTATTTAAATATTTTTTAAATTTGTTATTATTATATATATTTACATTTAAAAAATACATAAAAATACATAAAAAAATATAATAATAGATATAATAGTATCTATTCTTAATATAATAAAAAGATATATTATCCTTGAAGATTAATATCGTGTTCGTACATGAAGTGAAAATATATCATAAAATATATTGCAACATTGATATAGAATGTTACCTATATTTTAATAAAAAAATAGCAATGCTTATCTTTAGTTTAGAATCATACTTATTCGACTGATATTATTTCTGTGTTATTAATTTGTTTGACTTTTGCGCAAAATAGTAAAATTCATCTTATATATACAAATATAAAAAAATATATTATTACATTATTTTTTTAGATAAATTAAAAAGTGTTATAGTTTTCCAATGTTTTGAAAATATAAATGTCATATTGCTAATATCTAATTCATACTTTGTTAATTTATATTTCTACAATGTTTGCGTAATGTTGCATTGCAATTTGTAATATTGCAATATTGTTGTAAAGTAGTTGTTCTGTGCTGCATAGATATTATAATATTATGTGCTAATTTTTTATATATGAATAAGCCTAAAATTTAAAAAAATTAAAGTTTTGTAATAAACTTATAAGTAAAAATAAATTTGTAAAAACAAGCATACACGAGGATATTACAATTATATTTTTGCTTAATATAGATATTTCACCTTCTCCTGGAATAGCAAAAAGATATTACTTATTATTGATGTTAGGATTTATTGTTATAGTTAGTACTATAATTTGTCTCTGCTACTTTTATCGTTGTAAGTATTTGTATTTGATGTAGGTATTGATTCAATTGTAGATTATACATATATATATATCTGATATAATATCTAAAAATTTACTTAAAATAGTAATTTACTTATATAAAACTAATTTATATAAAACGAATAAATTTATTAAAAAACGAAAAATTTTATAATACATATTATTACATAATTAAATTTTATAACAGTGTATCGTCAACACAGAAGTAATAATGAACAATTTTTGTCTTCAACAATAACCGATACAGAATTGGATTCTCTACATGAAGTACCTTATCGAAACACTGAATTCCATCCTATGTTACCTTTTAATCCGGATGAATGTGCGATAACTAAAATCGCACGTAAACAAATTACATTTACAAAATGTATTGGTAGCGGCACATTCGGAATGGTAAAAATTAATTTTTTTAAGCAATGTATCAAATTAATTTCTGAATCAACGAAACAGATATGTATTTTCTAATCAAGATATAAATTACATAAATTTTTATAAAAGATTATAAGTAATAAAATTTAGATGAGACAACAAACATGCACTTTATTATATATTTTTCGTTGAATTATTTAATATAAAGTAAAATATAATATTACTTGACATTACACTATACATTTTGCAATGAAGTACGCATGTGAATTTGTGTGAAATATTTTGCAGGTGTTTCAAGGAAATGTGAAGAACTTAGAAAGATCGGGCACAGAGATATCCATTGCAATAAAAACGCTTCGGAAAGATGCTTCTTCCCATGAGAAAAGGAAATTGTTAAAGGAGCCAAGCTTATGAATAATTTTCAACACAAACATATATTAAGATTATTGACCGTTTGTTTAGATGGGGAGTCTCCGTTACTAGTGTTGGAATTAATGGAAACTGGTGATCTATTAAAATATTTGAGAGACTGTCGAAATTTGCAACCGTCAGATTCGCATGCTCTGCGTTTGCAGGATTTGTTCGCTATGTGCGAAGATGTTGCGCGAGGTTGTTGTTACTTGGAGGAGTTGCGTTTCGTACATAGAAATCTAGTGTGTCGTAATTGTTTAGTATCTTCGAAAAATCGTGAGAATCGTATCACCAAAATTGGAGATTTTGGATTAGCTAGAAATATCTACGAGGATAATTATTATCGCATGGTAAATACAATTATTAAATATTATATCAATTATAACAATTATTAATATAACAATTATTAATTATTTAAAAAAGTAAATGATTAAAAAGTGAATTGTTTTAAAAATTCTTTGCATTTTTTTATAGATTTAATAGTATCGTGCATTGTTTCTTCAAGTAATATGAAATATAAATAGTTTTTATTTATATATGTAGCAAGAGATAAATGAATGATTTTCATTTTGCACATATTGTAAAAATGAACAATTGAACCAGAAGATTAAATTTTTGTTAAAATCATGTTTTAGAAAGAAGAAGGTTTGCTTTCTGTTCGTTGGATGGCATCCGAATCTTTGATGATCGATATATTTACTTCTCAAAGCGATGTTTGGTCATTTGGTGTTTTAATGTGGGAAATTACATCGTTAGGCAACCTTATATTGGCAAGACTAATGAAGGAGTGATAAATTATGTACGTGCTGGAGGCAGGTTGCCAATGACTCTTAACTGTCCGTTACCATTGTATCAGTTGATGCTACGTTGCTGGAGTGCAGCGGATGCCAGACCAAACTTCAAATTTTGTTTGAAAAATATTATAGCATTAAGAATGAACATAAAAGATGCCTTACTGAGTCCAGTCGATACTATTTAGCCGATTTAATTATATTAATGTTTATCTTCTTTTCCAAACGATCCGATAAAGCTTAATGTAGGAAAAATATTTCTAGAATATTTCTAAATTGATTCTGTTATTTTCAGGTTTAATCTTAATATTAGATTTATCAATGAATATAAAAGAAATTTTTTAATTTTACCTTCCATAAAATCTTGATTATTTAAAAATATCACATCCATTTTCATGATTGTACAACAACGTAATATAATGATATATCTAATTTGTGTTTTTGAATAATCTATTGTAAGTGAAACATAATGATTGCGATTATATATATATATATATATATATATATATATATATATATATATATATGTATAAACAATATTTTTTTCAACATGGAAGTTTATAATTAATATTCGACATTATATATGAGCGATAATTACAAACTGATTGTAAAATTTATGAGCGAATGAGGAAACGCGAATAATATCCCCTATAATTAGTTGTGAATATATAAATATAATAATATAATTATTATTGAATTTATAACAATTATGTATAAATTTTTACATCATTCGAGATAAGTATATACATATATACATATATTTTACCTTATATTTAATGACTTACTATATATTTAAATTATATTGATTACAAAAGTATGCAATTGTAAAAATGAACTATATTTATTGCTCTATCTCCACTAACTATATTTAATAAAGCTAATGTGCAATATTTACACACAATTAAGTACGATCTATCGTTTGGAAAAATCATCAAATACTCACAACGTTCCCAGGTACCAAGCACACGTCATTTTGACGTTTCAAATTGGTCATTCACTATGTCTTCTTAAGGTATCGAATTGACGTTTTTATAACGTAAAAGTAACGGTCTAGTGTCACAGATTCTTGACGTCAATTCATGATATGTACCGTATTTTGACGTCATAAAATATACCATATTTTAACGTTCTTTTCTTAGCATAATAATATTATTTAATAATGTTGTCGAATAAAGCACTCTTTAAAAGTGAATCAGTGTATTATAACATTAAAAAACATTAAATAGTCACTGATTACAGCAGTTATAAGTACAACACTGTAAATCAGTGATATTTTATTGAAAGAATCAGTTAATAATTTTGACTTGATTTCAATCAGTAATATGTCAGTAATATTTTTTTCATTATTGCCAGTAATATTAAATACTTATTAGCTACAATTCATCTCTCTATCTATTTCATAGATATAATATAAATATAAAAATAAATAAATATATGTTAATATAAATAAATATATATAAAATTAAAAATTTTATTTATATTTATTAAATATTTATTATATTAAAAATTTTATTTTATATTTATATTACATATATATATTGAACCTGTTATTTTAAATAGATAACGAACAAATAATTTTCATTAAGTAACCAGACATTTATTTGTCCGAATTATAAGATCGATTTAATATCTGAAGCCTCTCTATTGAAATTATCAGAAATTAAATCGAAGTAATATTTCTAATTTTATTTGTCACTCTTTGCAAATTTTACATAATTCTTATGACTAAAATTAAATACGAGAGAGATAGCAATCATAGCGGTAAACGAACGAACTAGCGATTACTGGTTTTACAGTGAAATTTACCTTAATAATTGTTATTCTGATCGCGAAAGTCACATTATATAAAAAATTCTAAAAGATTTTTTTATGAGATCGATGTACTAACTAATTCCATTAATAATAAAATAATCGACACTTCACGACTGAAAAATGAAGAATGATCAAAATAATGTTATATCAAGACGTCAATATAAAATCATGTAACAAATCAGTCATTTTGATGACATATGACCAAAAATGACCAGTTTGGAACGTCAAAATGACGCGTGCTTGCTACCTGGGTGGAATTGTTAATAAACAATCTTCGCATTATAGCATATCTTAAAGTTACTTATTGACGACAGCCACAAAACGTTTAATCATCTATTGATAATGCCGTAGTTAAAGGGTTAACTGTCCACTTACTACTAACGCTGTGCTGATGCAATGCAACGAAATTAAACCATACATCAAATTTGCTTCGAAAACATTATAGTTCTAAGAAGTGACACAAGAGATTTATTGAATCTAGTAAACATTATATTTACATTATCTAACTAATATACATAACTTTTAGTTAATAATGAATAAATTGTAGATGGATATGCATGTATTAATATTGGAATGTTTGTTTTCTATGATATTTATTAGACATTTAACATGTGTATTTTTGTATATTATATATTATATAAGATCTGAACTTTTTAATGTAGTATTAACTATTTTGTAAATTCATAAATATTAACACAATTGTAATTTTCTTTTCAAGCTTTTTTTATATTATGATTTGAAGCTTTTTCCTACTTCAAACTATACATATAAATTTTTGTACGTACATATGTCATTATTGGAGGGAATAAATTTTTATAAATTTGTAAAATATTTGAAAATATGTCAATTATTATACATGAATTTAAAAGAAGACCATTATATAAATACTTGTTTAAATCATTTTATGCTGAATGTTTCTTTAATAATATAATGATATTTTTGAAAATAAAATTATTGTATATCATTTAATATATAAATGGACTGGATATATATCACGAAAGGAGACCAGAGCATCACAGAATTATTTTCAATTATATTTTACGTATTTAAATGTTTATAACACTTTTTTGGAAATAAAGTAATTGATTTATAGCGAGAGAAAGAGAGAATTTAATTGAATTGGATGCACTAATGCACACTGATGTATATAAAGATTGCTGTATATAAAATTACAATAGTACAATTAAAATAATAAAGTAACTAATATTATAAGTTTTTACATTATATTATATTATATTAAGTATATTATGTTAAGTTAATATTAAATAAAATTATACTGTGTACGTTATTATATTATAAGCTTATTCAATGCAAAAAACGGTAATAATAATTCGTAATAATAATTCGTACAATTTTATTTTATTTATTTTAATTATTTATATGCTATTGTAAATTTATATTTATTTATATTAGTGTAAAAACGCTACCGCGTTACGTATCCAAACTACATTATATGAATTATATGAATCACAGAAAACGTATAAATCACCTTTTTTAAATCCATTATTACTTTCATTATAATCAGAATATCTTTTATTCAATAAACGCCTCTCTCCTATGCCAAAGAGAAGATACGCAGAAATAAATTAATATAAAAAGTTTAATAAAATTCATTTAACAGTTATATGTACATATAATTATTTTTATTTATATATAGAACTATTTTTGTTTTATACATATATAACTTATTTTGTCAAACAATTTTTAAAGATTTTAATTCTTTTTAACGCCGAGTATCGCACCGTAGAGAAAAAAAAATTACAAACGGAATGCGGTTAATAAGACATCATGGCAACACAAATTGATGAAATTGATCATTCAAAGTCAGTTATCATTGTGCTCGCTACTAGTCAAAAACACTACCGCGTTATTTGTCGCTTGATTCAAACTTCATCATATGAATATCACAAAAAACGTGTAATCGTGTACGAATAGTGAATTTTAAAAAGCGTAGTAATACAATCGTACGAATGATGTGTGTATATATGAATTAATATCATTTCGATTAGCACATTAGAAATAATAGAGTGAGAAGAAAAAACTAACTAAGAATTAAACGGGATTTGATTGAGTGCAAACATTTACAAAAAATGCAAATTATATTTGGAACAATTTTATGTATTTTATCGAAAGATTTAATACTGACAAGAGCAACTATCACGTTTATGCCAAAAAATTATATCATTTCAAACAGCCTTCAGAAAAGAAATGTTTCCATGTATGCGGATTTAAACTTCACGCAGGTGAGAGATACTTTTCGTTTGATTAAGAAACAATTGAATGTTATTGCAGCTGGTAATTCATAAATGAATGATAATAATTTATATATACTCTCTCTATCTATATAATAAGATAAAATAAAATAAAACTATCCAACATAAAAGAAAAAGTGTGTTGTAAAAAAAGAATGTATAAAGTTTTGAAATTTTATTTATAAATGGAAGTGCTACATGTAGTATAATATATTAAGTTTAATTAAAACGATATATTAAAACTCGATTGTATCTCTCTCTCCCCCCTCTCCCTCTTCCTCTCCCCCCTCTCTCCCTCCCTCTCTCCCCCTCTCTCTATACACACACACACACACACACACACACACACACACACACACACACACACCTTGTTGTTTCAACAATTGTTTCAACAAGTGCAAAGAGCTGCACTTTTACTTGTATTATTTGCTAAGAGTAGCCGTTATAAATCCTTATTGACTCTTATTAATCTATTGATTGATCTTCTATTTAATATATATATTTGTTTTTATACAAGATGTTTTGAAAAAAATTAAAAAATAGTTTTTATAATATAAATAAAACTACATCATATTTAATATATATATATATATACACAAATCGATTACTTTGAGGACTTTTTTTTTCAATTAAAATAACAGTTGTATACGATGCGTGATTAGTTATTGATGTGTGTATTTTAATTATATTCAATGTATGATACCTAATAATAGATATACGTAAAGATAAGTATATAGTGATTACTTTGGGGACTATAGATGTATATTGATTACTTTGGGGACTTTAGATATATATTGATTACTTTGAGGTATTTTATGTTCTGATTATAAACTTATTCTTATTGTAAGTATGATTAAAAAAAGGCATATTATTTATGATACACTTGGCGATAAAAAATAATTATATAAATAAAAAAAATTATATCTTATATATAAAACAATTTCTAGTGATAACAACATTTTAACATTATTACTTTCATCAAATGATTTAATTTGTTTAAATAAATTTTATTTATTTGAAAAAGTGATCCAAATTCTTTACAGATTCAAGAAGAAAGCATTTCTCCTCTTTGGTTAAAACAATTGGTCATTCACATTAATGAAATAAAAATTAATGTTAAAATATGCTGTGACTAGAAATTGTTTTATGTATAAGAAAATTTTTTTATTTATGTAATTATATATGTAATTTTATTGATGTATCATTTTTATACCAATTGTATCGTAAATAATGTCTTTTTTTAAAATCATATTTACAATTAGAATAAGTTTATAATCAGAATATAAAATACCTTAAAGTAATCAATATACATCTAAAGTCCTTAAAGTAATCAATATACATCTAAAGTCCTCAAAATAATCAATATGCATCTAAAGTCCCCGAAGTAATCACTATATATTTATCTGTACATATATCTATTATTAGGTATCTATTATTAGGTATTATAACTAAAAAGTTACTATACATGAGGTTGAAAAGGTCTATTTCGAGAATAGTTTCTATCATTAAAACGTTTTATAAGTAAGAATAAAAAGCACGGGTCAAATATTTTTTGAAGTTCTATATGTGTGTGCACAGTTTCAAAAAAATCGGAGTGACACTTGATGTTACTTGTAAGCAAACGAGATTTACTGTACATATTACGAGGCTATGTGATCAACGTGAAACAAAATATAAAAAATTTTTTTCTATTATTAATTCCTTTTATAATACTATATATTTTACATCCAAAAAATCAATCTGTATGATTTTGATTCTTTTCTATGCATTCACTTTATTGACATAAGAATAAAATCATTATTTTAATATATTTAATTATATACAATTTATTTATATTATACAATTTTAATACAATTTATATACAGGTTGTCCCATTATTAATAACTTTAATTTAATAACTTTAATTTAATTAAATTAATTTAATAACTTTAATTTAATTAAATTTTACTAAATAATTAATATAATTATTTTAATATTATTTTTATACAGGATGCCCTATTTTAATTGCCCTAGGCGAATATCTCTGTTCTTATGTCAATAAAGTGAATACAAGAGAATCGAAATTATGAAAGAAAATCGAAATTACACAAATTGATTTTCTGAATGTAAAATACTAGTATATGTATATATTATATTATATAAAGAACTAATATATTATATAAAGAACTAATAATAAAAAAAGTATTTTACTTTGTTTTGCTTTGAGCGATACAATGTATAATACATGTATAATACATATGTATTATAATACATTATTTAGTACATGTATAATACATATGTATTATAATACAATATTTAGTTGTGTCCCAGAAATAATCATTGCGTTTGAAAATTGTCCTCAAAATAATCGTTATACAGAATGTCCAAAGTCAATCGTTCCATCCATCGTATGCAGCTAAAAACGGATTAAACCGAATAAAAAAGTCTATCATTTTGCAATCTTCGCAATAATAAAATTTATTTAAAAAAAATTGGGCGATCCGCCCGAGTTTATGCGTGCAGTAAGAAAAAACCTTCCTGCACACAGGTGTGCATACTAATTACCGAACATCCTAAATACGTATATAAAGATTAAAAATAAAAAAATTAATACATAAGATCAGAGTTGGGCAAAATCTAGTCAATTTGTTGATTAATGATTGCGATTATAACATTAATTATTAATTATAATTTATAATTAAAATTTTTAATCCTTATGAAATTAATCGTAACTATTTATCAATTAAGTTTTTAATCATCTCAAAAAAATCGATTAAAAAAGTGTTACATATAATCACAATTAATTTAATCAATTTAATAGATATTAATCATCTATTTAGTCGTTTAGAAAAATAATTATTAATCATTAATTGTTAGTTTTTAATCAAAACATGATTAACATAGTCGAAATTTTTTTTATTGAAATATAATAATTTCCCTAACTACTAATACATATGTATATACCATTATACATACTGTTATAGCCCGTCTGGCTATAACTAATAATTATCAATAATTGGGAAATAAAATAATTTAATACATTAAGCAATGTGCGATACTCGCATCGCACAAGAATGTCATAACTAAGCGGAAGCGAAGCGAACGCGCATTAAAGAAATCGAACGAATAACGTACTGCGGAATCGCTTAATATAGCAATTTTACTCTTATAACTTTTTATGCAGAATGCTATGAGAAATTTATTTAAATAAAGTAATTTAGAATATTTTATTAAAAAAAATTGAGCTCTCCAAATCTACAAAATATCTAGGAAAATTTCATTTCCCCTATTTTACATTCTTTTTGAAATATTTTAACTTTTGTATGAAACATTTTTTTGTTACAGTCATAGTTAAAAGATAATCGACTGTGTCACTGTAAATAGATAATCGACTGTGTCACTTTATTAATAGACTACCCTGTATACAAACTAAACCAAAGTAAACATTGGAATTCCTTCGCGTTATTAATGTTGTCAGAATAAAAATTCGAGCAATACGCAATTATAATGGAAGGGAAAACGTACACAAACGCAAACTGCGTATATCTGTTAGTTGAGTTCACCGGCGTATAAACAATTTATCTACTCTCTCTCTCTAATACCCTTAGTAGATTTTGGCTGGCTTGCGTGCTCTATATGTACCTTCTCTCTGGCTACGAATGCGTGTTGTTTGAATATCCATTTTGGCATTGCTGCGTACTACGCAAAGTTGACTTATCTTACCAGTACACCTATAGATGTGTTCTAACAATAATATCTCTAAGATTGAGAAGTATTACAAGATAACAAGGAATACGTAATTTCTAAATATTTTTTCTAAATCTCTTTCGTTGTTCTTTTTGATAACATTATGAGCAATAGTGATTCTGACACTTTTGGTGTATCATCTCTTGTGATGTCGGACAGCAATGAAGCCTCATCATCTTTGCAAAACACGGACGTGGAAAAACATCAATCAGAAATGTCGATTATTGATGGAAAATTTTTTCGATATTTACCAGAAAAAAGTTCTTCAGATAGTTGCACTTTGCGTAAAATGTCAACCTCGAAATGTTGAAATTAAAGGATATAAAAATACTACTTCAAATTTCATATCTCATTTGAAACGGCGACATGGAGAGCAAACAGTAGCAGATTATCAAGATTATAATAAATCTAAAAGAATAAAAATAAGTTCTGCAGGATTGACAAACGAAACTGCAAGTCATTCATCGCGTGGACATGCTCAAAAGCTCTCTCAATATACATTTGATAAATGTATAGCAAAATTTATTCTACATGCAATGATTCCTTTAAGGACAGTGGAGAACTCATACTTTATTTCTCTTTTTGATAAATTGAATATATCTAAACAAGGTCTTACTATAATGAGTCGACGTAGTCTTGGAAACCGAATCAATTCTCTTTTCGAAAAACAAAACTTGTTGATTAAACAAGAACTGCAAGAAATACCTTTTGTGTGCACTACTGCAGATATTTGGTCGGGAAAGAAAAGGAGTTTCCTCGGAGTTACTGCTCACTTTATACAGAATAACTTTCAACGAAAATCTGTAGCTTTGGCGTGCCGAAGATTTCGTAGCACACATTCATATGATAGGATTGCTGATTTATTACATATAATTCATACAGATTTTGGTCTTACACAAAACAAAATTATAGCGACAATGGAAGCAGTTTCATTAAAGCTTTCAAAATGTATGGTGTAACACCAAAACGTTTACATGTTATGGAAGAAAGCTGTAGTGAATCCGAGAAAAGTGATGCACCAACTGAATCCGACGCAGAATCTTTCAGTGAAGAAGAAGCACACTTATTATCAGAAATACAGAAGTTTCTACCAGTTCATTTAAGATGTGGTGCTCATACTTTGAGTCTTTGTGCTACTAGTGATGCGGCTAAACTTTTGATAAATTCCAAAGATTTATCAATTATACATACTCAAGTTATGAAAAAATGTAACTTATTATGGAAGGCTGCTATGCGACCAAAAACCGCTGAAATTATTGAAGGCATATTAGGTCATACTCTTACTAGACCAGGTGATACAAGATGGAATAGTTTATATGATGCTCTCAAACAGATCAGTGAAATTAAGCCCAAATGTTTTGAGTTGTTTAAAGCTTTAAATATCAACATGTTAAATGAACACGAATTCAAGTACTTAGAGGAGCATTTGTCTTGTGCAGGACCAGTAGCAGAAGCATTAGACTTGCTTCAAGGAGAAAATAATACATATTATGGCATACTCTTACCTTGCCTTGTAGCCTTACGTCGAAAATTACAGCTTCTTGTAAACAAGAATTGGACATTTTGTAAACCACTTTCAGAAGTATTTCTCAATGCTGTCGAAAGAAGATTTGATGAATTTTTCAATTGTACAACCACTGTTGCAGAAAATGCTGCTATTGCCGCTTTATCTTATCCACGCTTCAAAAACCGTTGGTTATCTTGTATGGATTTTCATTACCAGGAACAAATTTTAAATATATTCAAGAAAGCTGTAGAAATGGAAATGGATTTGGAAACATTACCACGCACACAAGAAATTTCCTTCAACAAAGATGACTTTTTTGATTTCGGTACTCAATCTACTTCTATGTTTTCAAATGAATTAAAATCAAAAGCAGAACTTCAAGTATTACATTTTTTTAATGATAATGATCAAGAACTTGAAACTCTTTCCCGCTATCCGAATATAAAAAGTGTATTTTTGAAATACAATACGCCACTGCCATCATCAGCTCCAGTGGAAAGACTTTTTTCTTTTGCAACAATGATCAATTTACCCAAATCACATAAATTGTCTGACAATATGTTCGAAAAACGAGTTATATTAAAAGCTAACATGAAATTCTTATAATTATTAACATTGTAATTAGTAACATTAAATGACTGCAAGAAAATTAGAAGCGAAAGTTAGCAGTATATTGTTTAGTATATATTGTCCATGTACAAAGTATCTTATTATCTTCGTACAATACTTTAATAGCATATTATAAAGATGAAATAAAATCAAAATGATATTAAAAATTTTGCATTAAAACTTTTTATTTTATTTTATCTTTGTAGAACACGTTATTAAAGTATTGTACAGATTCTGAGACCTCTTGAGTATACATGTAATAATTGTGTTTAATTTCTAAATATATTACTTCACACACATCATACAAAGTTATCTATAATAAGAAAGTTCCAAATTATTTTTTAATTTACATACTGTTTTTTGTTCAGTTAAATGATAATTATTCCTTCTAACAAGCGATATAGTACCTTTGTTATTGCATAAAATTTGAGAGAAAAATTAAATATATGTATAAATAGTTATCTGCATAATAATTGCAATTATTTTTTATTTATTTCATATTATGTATGTGCAGAGTGCAACATTATCAAGTGTACAACTCAAAGCTTCGTTGCACATCTAATGACAGCATAACAGTGAGCTCTTCTCGTTACGTGCTTATATTCGCACGAATTGATTGCTTTTCAAAAATTAATTTTTCATTAATTATTATGAAAATCGCAAAATGATAAAGGATTTTTTTTCTGTTTCCCCCGCTCCACCTACATACGAGAGGTGATACGAGCACACGAAAGGTGAAACAGTTAAACACTCTGTACATATGTGTATATTAATTATATTCTATATCTCTTTTCGTTCTTTTTCCTTTTTTTACTTGTGTAAAATATGTAGCATTCATAAGTAAATAGGTATACATAGAATTTATAATTATTATTACTTCTGCAATGCTTCATAAGAAAAAATAATAATTTTTAAAAGTTACACATTTAACTTTTATTCGAAAAGATGATTAAAAACTAAGAATTAACGATTATACTTAATTTTATAATCACAATTTAATTTCAATAATTGATTAAATTATATGTGATTAAATTATATAATGATATAATCATATGTATTACAGATATGATTAATATTTTAATCGACCATCTCAATTAAACATTAAAAATTTAATTGGATATTTAATTACTTCTTAATAATTAACATCATTAATCGATTAAATTAATTATGATTATTTAAATTACATATTTTTAGTCGCCGATTTTAGTTAATAAGGAAATTAATCGATTAATTCCCAACACTGCATAAGATATATGTATATATATATATATATATATATATATATATATATATATATATACTCACATACACTCACATATACTCATATACAGGGTGTCTCATTTTAATTTCCCCAGGCAAATATTTCGGAAAATAATGAAAAATCGAAAAAATGTTTCATTTTTCGATTATTTTATCTTAATACTTTTATGTACAAAATAATGAGAGGAATCAATTGGTGTAAAGAAAACACATAGTTATTTTTAAGAAAAAATATGTAATTTGCAATTAACAATTACATATTTTTTCTTTGAAACAACTCTGTGTTTTCTTTACACCAATTGATTTTTCTTATTATTTTGTACATAAAAGTATTAATATAAGATAAAAAAAATGAATATTTTACGGTTTATGTAAAATTAAGAAATAATTTCAAGCCTCATAATTTGGAAAGTACTTAATGAAAACTAACTTAATTATAGTGTTTTGAAAAGCTCTTGAGATGAATGACAAGAATATGCAAAAATATATAGGGTGTTCCATTTAAAAAATTGAAGTGACTTTCACGTGACCTTTAAATGACTTGTCAAGGTCAAACCAATGGCACCATCTTATATCCCCCTAGAAACCATACAACTTTTGTCTGAAACATTTTTTTGACTTTTCATTATTTTCCGAAATATTTGCCTGGGGAAATTAAAATGAAACACCCTGTATATGCTATATGAGTTATATTTATTAGACACATAACATCATATCACATTCACACATATCAAATCATGTTCACACACACGCGTGCGCGCGCGAGCGCACGCACGCACGCACGCACGCACGCACGCACGCACGCACGCACGCACGCACGCACGCACGCACACACACACACACACACACACACACACACACACACAAAATGAGCGCTAAAAATTCTGTAACGATCAAATATCTCAAAAATAAATTTTTTTAGGAAGAAGATAACTTTTAGGATTCAATAAGATATATTAGCTGATGGAGGTTATTTGATCTCAGAATGACTTTGAAAACTTTGCATCAAAATCAATATAGAAATCTTAAATGGATACCCTTATTGCATATTTTTAATGGATATCTATAATAGATATCTTTTATTGCATATTCTTATAGCTAACGTCGTAATGTTTTTAAAAAGTTATTCTATTTTAATGAAAACTTGTCGAGTTAGAAAATATCAAATTTAAGAGTATAAATTTAATATACAGGGTGAGCCATTTTAATTTATCTACTCCAATAACTTTCTTATATTTGAATGTACAACAAAATGTTTCAAATAAAAGTTGCTTGAATTCGAGGGGGACAGAAGATGGGTGGCAAAAATTTGACCTTGGATAGTCATTTGAAAGTCTTATAAAGGTTACCTTCAATTTCTTAAATGGAACCCCCTATTTTTCATTGCATATTCTTGTAGCTTATCTCGAGAGCTTTCCAAAACACTATAATTAAGTACCTTTTCATTAAGTACTTTTTGAGTTATAAGGCTTGAAATAATTTCTTAATTTTACATAAACGTTAAAATATCTAGTAAACCATTCATTTTTCGATTTCTTACCTTAATACTTTTATATACAAAATAATGAGAGGAATCAATTGGTGTAAAGAAGATATACAGTTGTTTTTAAGAAAAAATATGGAATTGTTAATTGCAAATTACATATTTTTTCTTAGAAACAACTATGTGTTTTCTTTACACCAATTGATTCCTCTCATTATTTTGTACATAAAAGTATGAAGGTAAGATAATCGAAAAATGAATGGTTTACTAGATATTTTAAGGTTTACGTAAAATTAAGAAATTATTTCAAGCCTTATAACTCAAAAAGTACTTAATGAAAAGATACTTAATTATAGTGTTTTGGAAAGCTCTCGAGATAAGCTACAAGAATATGCAATGAAAAATACGGAGTTCCATTTAAGAATTTGAAGGTAACCTTTATGCGACTTTCAAATGACTATCCAAGATCAAATTTTTGCTACCTATCTTCTGTCCCCCTTGAAGTCAAGCAACTTTTATTTGAAACCTTTTGTTGTACATTCAAATATAAAAAAGTTATTGGGGTGGATAAATTAAAATGGCTCACCCTGTATATCTCCCAATATTAAATAAGTCATAACTTTTTTTCATTTCAGAAACAATATTTATCTAAAACATTTTGTTGAATGTTTCGAACTTTCGTTTTTAATTAAGAGCCACGGTCACATCAAGTAATAGAGCAGCAATAAAGCCGGATCTACAATAAACGTAGTAAGCCTTAAGCCGTAAGAAATTAACCAATCATACTCGATTATTTCTCTCATATTTAATTGTGATTGATAAATTTCTTATAGCTTAAAGTTTTCTACACTTATTGTGGATTGTAGATTCGGCTTATAAGTGAATAAAAACTATCGATTTGCTTACTGTTTACGTCTTACTGCTTACATTTTTGTATGTGTCACTAGCCTAAAGCCTGTATCAGATTATGCGTTAAAGATTAAAATTTAAAATTGAAAATTGTTTGACTAATCAAGACAAAGAAATAGGTTTTTTGTTTTGATTAGTCAAAACAAAAAACCTATTTCTTTGTCTTGATTAGCTCAAATTGTCTTGACTAGCTCAAATTTCAATTTTTAAGCTTCAATATTCAATGTATAGTTTAGTACAGACTTAATATGATTGATTTGAATGATATTCAATTTGTTCTTATTTTCAAGATCACCTTAAAGCTGTATTCGTCTTAACGCTAAAAGCTGAAAAACGATGTTGAAAACGTTTGATTGACTAATGAGCGGAACTAAGAAATTTATGCTATGATTAATATAATTTAGCATATAATAATAATTTTTAAAAACCACCCCTTGGGGGTGAAATCCAATATTTCAGAAACGGTGCACCACAAAAATATAAAGCCTGTACCGTTAGTTAAGGTTTCTACAAAGACTAATTTAGCGTGTAATAATAATTTTTAAAAACCACCCCTTGGGTGTGAAATCTAATATTTCAGAAACGATGCACCACAAAAATATTAAACCTGTGCTGTTAGTTATGACTTGCAGAAAGACTAATTAAGCGTATATAACAATTTTTAAAAACTACCCCTTAAGGATGGAATCTAATATTTCAGAAACGGTGCACTACAAAAATATGAAACCTGTACTATTAGTTATGACTTGTGGAAAGACTAATTAAGTATAATAACAATTTTTAAAAATAAAAAAAATTATTCCTAAAAATAATTTACTAATATTTTTCTCAAAAAATAATTTACAGAAAGTACATAAAATTTGACAAAAAGATGTGAAGTCCCTCTAAAAAACCTTGCGAAGATAAAAAAAATACACCAAGTACATAAAAAAAATTTCACTTTGTATGCAACAAAACGTTTAATTAAAAAATGTCCCTAAAAATAATTTACAAAAATTTTTCCTCAAAAATTAATTTGTAGAAAAAATATAACATTTTACAAAAAGATGTGATATCTCTCTCTAAGAAAAACTTACAAAGGTTAAAAAAATACGCCAAGTACATAAAAATATTCTACCTTATATGCAACAAAATGTTTAATGAAAAAAGTCTTTAAAAATAATTTATAATAATTTTTCCTTACAAAATCATTTTTCAAAAATACAATACCTTAACAAATAATTATCATAAAAAAATATAAAAAAATGAAATATCAAAACTAAGTAGGAAATCAATAATTACCATTAGTCAAGTACTTAAGAGCAATTTGTAAATTTGATATAATATTTGCCATGAAATCAATTTTACATTGTAGAAATATTATACATAAATTCTCCCTAAAAAATTAAAACGCATTTTATATTTATTCAGAGAAACTTGATTTTTAAAATATTTAAAATCAACACTAAATTAGAATTAGGATTCTTTTCATTTCTAAAACATTTTTTATATAATGTATCCCAGGTAGCAAGATGACGTCTAAAGACGTCTTAAAGACGTCTATGACGTCATTAAGACGTTATTAAGACGTCATTTGACGTCATTCTGCTACTAGGGATATAATATAAAAAAAAAAAACGTTATACGCAAGTTTTAAATTGCACAATCTTTAAATCGAAATAAATTATGAAAAAATATATCGAAATATATCGAAATAAATTATGAACTTGGCGTACCCGGATCGTAATCAAGCAGATTTAATATTTAATTGTATAATGTCTACGATTTAACATTTTTACTGGAGATATATTCGTTTATAATGTAAACGATTGAATCTGAATCATTTTTTTCTACAATCAAAATTAAAAAAGTTATGAGGGTGGACTTTTAAAATGGAACATATATGTATATATATATATATATATATATATATATATATATATATATATATATCGATTAGGAATGATATATATCAAACCAATATTATTAAACCATTATTATTAACAAATAACGAATGACAATTTTTCGTTTAATTTTATCATTTATACATATAATTTATCATTAAAAGCAACAGAAATAATCATGTTTCTGCTCCAATGGTACTCACTTAATTCTTTTTGTATGTTATACTTTATGAAGGATATTTCAATGTCCGAAAAAAGTGATCATCATATACTACATTTCAAATCTGATTGGAGTCATTCTGATGATATGACTATGAGAAGTAAGCGTGAAGTCGGTGAGATTTCACCTGCAAATATTCCTATCACTCCAGAACTTCCTATCAGTAAGTTGCAAAAAAATACATTAAATAAAATGCATTAATAATAAAATCTACGAAAAAAAATTGTAAATATAATTTAAATTCAAATGAGAATGGAAATCAAATCTAAAAATATCTTCTAGTAGTGAGAAAAATATAAATTCTATTCTGTTGAAAAAGAAATAGAAAATCATAATATTGTAAAAATAATATTGTGAAAATCATAATATAAACATAATATTGCAAAATATTGCAAAAATTTTTGATTTATGATAAAGTCAATATATATTTTATCAATTTGCCATTTTGTTTTAAAGCAATCGCAAATATTATACTTCTGATTTTTCAAGCAATAGAAATTTTTCGAAGAGTATGATTTATCATTTTATTAAAAGTTATTTATTGGTTTTTGTTATGGATTAACAATTACTTTCTAAGTCTTAAATGACGGAAAATTTTTTTATATTATTTTATTTTTTTAAAGATCAATACTGTACTAATTTTATAATATATACATTTATTTTTTTTCTTTTCTTAACTTTCACATTAAATTATTCTTTCTGATTTACTGAGATAATTCACTTAATTATTATATATTAATTTTATATATAATTATGTTAATATGTACGATCTTAAAATCTTTAGAAAGCAGTTTGAGCAAGCCAACATCTCTCAGAGCATTTGTACAATTCGACAATTCAATCACAAAAAGCGATATTTTTGTGACATTGAGGTAAAAAAATTTAAATTCTCAGTTTATAATCTTTCATTTTTCTTTCTTTTTCTTAAATTCAATGACATAAAAAGATTAATTTTGTTATAATTTTACTAAATATAAAAAGACTAAATTGTTCTTTTACAGATGGAATCAACCTAACTTTACCGATAAAGCAATACAAGAATACATAGTGGAATGTTTTTTCATCGAGGACTTAGAAAAAAAAATCTGTAACGATGAAAATATCAGAACTACAAAATTGGAACACATGGTGCACAATCTAAAACCTAACACGACATATTATTTCCGAGTACGTGCGAATACTAAAGTTGTTGCTGATCCTTACACGGATTTAATCAATGTATCAACTATGCATGAAAATCCAATACCTAAATTATTATTCACATCGTATAACAGGATCGAAATATTGGACCTGGATTTAAACAGCATTACTACACTTGAATCGACGCTTGAATAGTACGTATACTGATAAAAAAATAGTTATAATTATCAAGTTATTTTTGACACTTATAAAGTTAGTTATTATTGCGATGTACAAGTTTATTATTATCAACATTATAGTAATAACTATAAAAATAGAAATTTTAACTATAATTTTTTTACTATACAATTGTAGTTGACTTTCTTTTTCAGTCGGTTGAAAAGCATACTTGGTTTCGCTTACTCGATACAAGAACAAAGAATTTATTGGCATAACGGATATAATCTAATGACAATGGAGATTAATAAAACTAATACTGTCACAAAAATAGCTAGCTATGAAAATCTAGTTGGTCTCTGGATTGATTGGGTAGCAAGAAATCTGTATTTTTTAAATAATAAATCTTACGACTTAAAATATGTTTTAAAGTTCGACTTAACAAAGTGGGAAAAGGACAAAGGTAAATTTGATAAGATTTTGAAACTAAAAAACACCAAAGACTTCAGTTGGTATCAGGCTCATGCAAATATGTTTCCGTCTATGAGGTATGTTTACTACTATTCACCTAAAAAATTAACTTTCTATTAAAGATTTATGCAAATTTGTAATTTTTCTATAATTTTACGTGGTTTTATAATTAAGATTATAAGTAAAAAAAAAAAAATAAGTTATTATATAATTATAAGAATTTCGAATTTTTACTACATATAAGTTTTTATTTTTCTTAAAATGTTTTATAATGAGTAAAATAATTATATATTTTTTAGAATTGGATATGGCCTATCGTATAATACGATACATATGCGATACGATATGATAAAATATTATCTCGATGGAAAAAATAAGCAAATTCCGATAAATTTGTCTATTATGTACACTTGCGAACTTGAATTGATCAAAAAAATAATTTATTTTACGATTGATGACGTGAATAATGAGAATCCATTAATTTACTGGTTAACTCGCGAGCACTTAATTGTGACAGACATTAACGTTTCTGTGTGCAGAACGATTTTACACAATAAAAAATTTCACACAATAATAAATGCTGACATAACATTCATATCTATAACAATTGACAAAACATATGTTTACATTTTAGCAAATAATTATAATACTTACTATCTCTACGTTTTGAAAAAAAAATATGCAAGTCTCAAGAGCGTAAATACAGACAAATATGTTAGAAGGATAGACCAAGGAGAAAGATATATTAATAAATATTTTTCTAAAATTTACGCTTTTGACAAATCTTCTCAACCATATCCTCCAATAAGATGTCTGACACCTGACGAAAAAGTTTATAATTTTGAGAAAGTGACTCCAACGACAAACAGCATCATTGTAAATCTTCCGAAGCCGGTTGTAAAGAGTGGATGCGAAAAATATAATTTACCAACTACTATATATACTATTTCCGTAAGTTTTGACAACTGTTTAGACAACAATCTCAACAAGTCTAAAAAATTCAATGTGCTGACGTGCAAGCGATATTACGAGATTCAGAACTTAACTCCATTTACGGAGTACAAGTTGAAGTTTACTTTAAGTAATTTTTACTTTAATCAATTATCAATAAATCCATTCCATTCGAATGTGAGAAAAACTATTTTGGGCAAGCTTAATGCACCAGAAAACGTAAGTGTTCTAGCTTTGACGCCTACTATAGCAGTAGTTTATTGGATGCCACCCAAGAAAGTGAACTGCATAGCCGTGACCTACGAAGTGCATTGGAATTCAGTTATATCAATGAACGGCACACAACAAAATACTAAACAATTGATCAATGTACCGAAAAGTACAGCAGACGGCAGATTTTTCACAAAGATTAACATGTCGCTACCACTACAAGATTATTTGATTTACGTACGTGTATATCCAATTAATTTCAGCGATTTCTACAACGAGAGTTTGAACAAGATCGTTCACATATACTCAGAGCCAAACATTATTATTTTGAGCGATGTCAATACAAATAGCATGAACATTTCATGGATCTCAAACATCAATCTGACGATTTCTTCTGCACTAGAGTACAAAGACAATTCAACAGAAAAGTGGCAAACAACGAATGATATTAGAACGAATTATAACGAAAAAGTAATATATTATATCGAAAATTTACAATCCGGATCTTCATACCAGTTTCGCTTGATATTGAGATACCTCGAATATGAGGAAAATTTTACATGGCCGTCTGATAAAAGATTTATTTTTTCAACACATGGTAGCAAACGTGGTAAGCAAATTAAGATATCCATACAGCACAATAAGGTTGCAGATATTGAAGAATAATTTCATTGAAACATTGCAATATTGCAAATCGGTTGCGAAACTCTGCTGAGTTATTGTTATAAAATGATAACGTGTTAAGATGTTCACTTTTTGCAATATTGCAATGAAATATATATTATAACAACATGGCAGTATAATATATTTGAAAGAATGCATTGTTATTGCAACCATTTAATAATATTACGTATAAAATACAGCCTTACGTATAAAATTAAGCCTGTTATTGAATTTTTTGATTTTAAAATACACTAGTCAAAAAAAATAGGGAACATTTTTTGAATCCTAAAAATTGAGCTACGCAATTGGAAGGTGTGAAAAAATTAAAGAGTGTTATAGTTTTAAAATGTTTCTAAAATATAAATATCATATTCCTAACTGATATTTTATTAATTTATATTTCTGCAGTGTTTCTGTAATGTGTAACATTACAATTTGCAATATTGCAACATTGTCACAAAGTAGCTGTAATATTCTGTGGTGCATAGATGTTATAATATTATATGCTTATTTTTTTACATATGAATAGACTGATAAAATTTAAAAAAATATTTATTTATTATTAATTTATTATTATTTAATTATTATTAATTTATTATTCGTTTATTATTAATTAATTTATAATAACGTTATTAGTAGATATAAGTTTTTAAATAAAACGCACACACGAAAATATTAAAATTATGTTTTTGCGTAACATAGATGATATTTCAAACACTCCTGGAATAACAAAGCCAGAATATTATTTACTATTGACGTTAAGTTTGATCATTCCAGTTATATATTTGATCTGTAACTGCTACTATTGTAAGTATATTTGATATAGGAATCAACTTATATTATAGATTATGCATATCTGATATAATAACTAGAGATTTACTGAAACTATTAATTTATTAGTGATTTACTTATATAAAATTAAACTAATAAATTTACTAAAAAACGATAAATTTTATAATGCATATTATTACATAATTAAATCGAAATTTTATAACAGTATATCATGGACGCAGAAATAATAAAAAGCAATTTTTGCCTTCAACAAAGACCGATATGGAATTAGCGACTCTACCAGAATTACCTTCCCAAAACACTCAATTGAATGAGCTTTACAGTTCTATGTTACATTCTAACTCGGAATATGAAAAAATTAAAATCGAACGTAATCAAATCACATTAACAAAACTTCTTGGTAGCGGCACATTTGGAATGGTAAAGATTAGTTTTTTCAAGTAATGTTTCAAATTAATTTCTAGATCAAGAAAACAGACTTTTTCTAATAAAGACATAAATTATATAAATTTTTATAGTAGATTATATGTAATATAAAATTTAGATGAGACAACATACATGTACTTTGTTATATAAATTTAGATGGGACAACATACATGTACTTTGTTATATATTTTTCGTTGAATTTTTAATTATTTAATATAAAAAATAAAATATAACGATACTTGACATTAATCTATACATTTTTAAGTGAAGTACATATTTAAATTTGTGTGAAATATTTCGCAGGTGTTTCAAGGAAATGTGAAGAACTTAGAAAGATCGGACACAGAAATATCCGTTGCAATAAAAACGCTTCGAGAAGATGCTTCTTCGAATGAGAAAACGAAATTTTTAAAAGAAGCCAAGCTTATGAGTCACTTTCGACATAAACATATATTAAGATTGTTGGCCGTTTGTGAAGATGGGGATTCTCCATTACTAGTGTTGGAATTGATGGAAACTGATCTATCAAAATATTTGAGAGATTGTCGAAATTTGCAAGCGTCAGATTTGCATGCCTTGCGTTTGCAGGATTTACTCGGCATGTGCGAAGATGTTGCACGAGGCTGTTGCTACTTGGAAGAGTTGCGCTTCGTACATAGAGATCTTGCGTGTCGCAATTGTCTAGTATCTTCGAGAAATCGCGAGAATCGTGTCATTAAAATTGGAGATTTTGGACTAGCTAGAAATATGTACACGGATGATTATTATCGCATGGTAAATGCAATTATTTCAAAAAATTAATTATTAAAACAATGAATTCTTTTGAAAATGTTTTTATTTTTTTATCATAATATTATTGTACATTTTTTGAATAATATGGAGTATAAATAAATTGTTTATATTTATATAAAGCAAGAGATAAATAAGAGTTTTTTTCATTTTGTACATATTTTATTCTAAATGAACAACTTGAGCCAGAAAATTATATTTTTATTAAAATCATGTTTTTAGAAAGAAGAAAATTTGCTTCCTGTTCGCTGGATGGCACCGGAATCTTTGGTATTCGGCACATTTACTTCTCAAAGCGAAGTTTGGTCATTTGGTGTTTTAATGTGGGAAATCACATCGTTGGGTGAGCAACCTTATATTGGCAAGTCTAATGAAGAAGTGATAAATTATGTACGTGCTGGAGACAGATTGCCGATGCCTCTTAACTGTCCGACAATATTGTACCAGTTGATGCTACGTTGCTGGCGTACAGCGGGTGCTAGGCCAAATTTCAAATTATGTTTGAAAACTATTATAGCATTAAGAAAGAACATAGAAGATGCCTTACTGATTGTGAGTCCAGTCGACACTATTTAGCCGATATAATGAAATTAATGTTTATCTTCATTTCCGAACGATTCGATAAATCTTAATGTAAAAAAAATATTTCTAGAATATTTCTAGAATATTTCTAAATTGATTCTGTTATTTTAAAGTTTAATCTTAATATTAGATTTATCAATGAAGGTAAAAGAAATTTTTTAATCTTATCTTCCATAAAATCTTGATTATTAAAAAATATCACATCTATTGTCATGATTATTGTAACAACAACGTAATATAATGATATATCTAATTTGCGTTTTTGAATAATCGAAGCGAAATCTAATTGCGATTATATATATATATATATATATGTATAAACAATATTTTTTTCAATATGGAAATATAATTAATTTTCGACATTATATATGAGCGATAATTACAAACTGATTGTAAAATTTATGAGCGAATGAGGAAATGCGAATAATATCCTCTATAATTAGTTGTGAATATATAAATATAATAATATAATTATTATTGAATTTATAACAATTATGTATAAATTTTTACATCATTCGAGATAAGTATATACATATATACATATATACATATATTTTATGTTATTATATTTAATGACTTACTATATATTCAAATTATATTGATTACAAAAGTATGTAATTGTGTAAAAATGAACTATATTTATTGCTCTATCTCCACTAACTATATTTAATAAAGCTAATGTGCAATATTTACACACAATTAAGTACGATCTATAATTTCGAAAAATCATCAAATATTGACAACGTTATAAATATCCTAAAAAAATTACCTTTTCAAAAAAAGGTAAAAAAAAGAAGTCGAGTCATCCCAGTAGTAAAACATTATTGTATAAAACTATTTTACAAAAAATTATTTTAATAAAAAATTGCTGTATTAAAAAAAATTTTGTAAAATAGTTATCATAACTATCTACAAAAATTAATGATATATTTAAATAGAAAATTACATCGAGAATAAAAGAGTGCGATTTTATTTTATGTTTATCAACAGTGTGTGTGTGTGTGTGTGTGTGTGTGTGTGTGTGTGTGTGTGTGTGTGTGTGTGAGTCTGTGTGTGTGTCTGTCTCTGTGTGTGTGTGTGTGTGTGTGTTAGATGTGATTGACTGCTGATAAATAATTAGATGAAGAAAAATTATGTTTATATTTTCGTCGAAAGTTATTACATCTTTGTCATAAAAGTCAGAATCCCGATTTCTTCAACGATGAACAGTTGATTCATGTAGCTCGTAATTTAAAAAATTTTAATTATTAAAAAACTCGACGCTGCCAAATTTATTTGTATATTATTCAGCAGCGTCAAATTTTTTAATAATTAAAATTTTTTAAATTACGAGCTACATGAATCAACTGTTCATCGTTGAAGAAATCGGGATTCTGACTTTTACGACAAAGATGTAATAACTTTCGACGAAAATATAAATAATAAATATATTTGCTGATATAAGTAAGTAGATTTATCAGCAGTCAATCACATCTAACACACACACACACACACACACACATACACACACTGTTGATAAACATAAACTAAAATCGCACTCTTTTATTCTCGACGTAATTTTCTATTTAAATATATCATTAATTTTTATAGATAGTTATGACAACTATTTTACACAATTTTTTTTAATACAGCAATTTTTTATTAAAATAATTTTTTGTATAATAGTTTTATACAATAATGTTTTACTACTGAGATGACTCGACTTCTTTTTTTTACCTTTTTTTGAAAAGGTAATTTTTTTAGGATATCACTAATTTTTGTAGACAATTAAAAAATAACTATTTTGCACATTAACTTTGTTTAATGTAACATTTTTGTTTAAATAATACTATGTCTTGTGCATAAAACAGTTTTTTACAATAACATAAAATTTTTTACAATTTAATACTGACACATAATTAACTTTTTTATACTTTTTAAAAAAGTAATTTTTGAGAATATGTTAAATATCCAAATAAATAAGCAAAGAATCTGCCACCAGCTCTGTCATTTCATTAAAATATGACGATCTACTCTACTTAATATACTTTTTGCAAACTTCGTAAAGTTAAAATATTAACAAAGCTACATTCTTCAATTAATTTCAGGTGAAGTTTACTTTAATAAAATTTTAATTTTAGGTTTAGTTACAAACCTTCGACATTTTCAATGAAGAAAAATCGTCTCTAAATAACTTTAGAAATCTGTTATTAATGTTACTAGATAGTGTGATAGTGCAGGAGACTGCATATAGGATGAGTTTTATTTCCTGTACCAATTTTTTTTATGCGAGGGATTACTGCCCAGGTAGCAAGCACACGTCATTTTGATTTCCAAACTAGTCATTTTTGGTCATATGTCGTCAAAATGACTGATTATTGTACATGACTGTATATTGACGTCTTGCTATAACATTATTTTGACGTCATTTTTCAGTCATGAAGTGACGATTATTTTATTATGAATGTCATTAGTTAGTACATCGATCCCATAAAAAAAATCTTTTAAAATTTTTTATATGACATGACTTATTTCGCGATCAGACTTTATATATATATATATATATATATATATATATATATATATATATATATATACAGGGTGGGGAAAAAGTATGGAAGCAAACAATTATTTCCGAAACTATTCATTTTTCGACAAAATGTCTTAGACATAATTTTTATGGTATGAAAAGATGTATTATGTGGCATAGACGGCATGACCTTGAAATGACCCTTACGAGTTGCATACAAATAACGTAAAAAATTTCAAATGGAACTCGTCAGTTTTGTTACAGATTCTTGTAGCTGATGTCGAAACGTTTACAAAACACTGCATATGAGCCCCATTCCCTTAAAAACACTCCCAGTTACGAAACAATTGTGATAATTCGTATTTCCTACTTTTGGCTTATCCTTTACGGAACCTGTTTCATTAAATCGTTGAATTGTCTTAGCAACGGTAGATCTTACTATGCCCGGTTGTCCGATTCGAAAAGTTTCATTAAACAAAACTGTAACTTCATCGTGAGTTCTTTCATTCTCACCCCAACCACGCATCATCAACAGCGATATTCGCTCTCGTTCTGTTAATCGGTCCATCGTGAAAATAACATTTGAAATTACAGAAATGAAAATCAGTAACAATTCCTATGATAGAAAATGACAAAAATAGCAAATTTTCAAAACACAATATCCGAAACTTGTATGCCAATTGACACTACTTTTTTAAGGATAAAATAAATGATAATAATAAATAAGGTAGCGATGATCAAGAAATCAAAAAAATTCTATGAATACTCATAGACAGTGTATCATATGACAACAGGTACAATTACATGTTATTAGTGGACGCAACTGAACGTCATGATGCGAAATCAGTAAGCAATGTCAATGTGCATCACAATTGTTTCGTAACTGGGAGTGTTTTTAAGGGAATGGGGCTAAATAAAAATTTGTATTTAGCATCAACAAGAGCCATAAGGATTATACTATCTATACCCTTATAATTTCTATAAAAAGATCCACTTTGTCTTGAAGAGCGAAAGTTTATGTGTTTTCCATCAAGTGCTCCAAGTACAGTGAGGAAATTGCCATAAAATACGAAATTCGGCTTCAATTTCAGCCCACTGCTCTTTACTATTAGAACATTAACAATAAAACAAAATTTTAGATAAAAAGGCCAATAACAATATTAATTAGATATGAGAGGTACTTTTATACACTTATTTTGAAGCTCAAAAACTATTGCTTTTAATGTATTAAAAACAACAACTGAAAGTTTATTAGGAGCTATACGTACTGCATAGGAAAGATCCTATGAGAATTTCCAGATGCTAGAAAGCGCAATGTAGCAGCCAATCTACAATATCAATTTTATATTTAAATTTAACCGATAACGCAATGTGAAGGAACATATTAAAAAAAAATTCGTAAAATTAAAATTAAAATTTACCTTTGACGAGGGTTTATAGTCTGACGCATAACAGTATCCTTTTTTTGTATGTGTGGAGTAATTCGGATCAAAATTTCATCAAAAAGACCTTCATCCATTCGATAATAATTATTATAAGACTCAATGTCTTGTAAACTAGGAAAAAATTAAATTAATTAAAAAAATTATTTTGAAAAACGGCAATAAAATATTTAATTTGATGATTTAATATAGATATAGATTAAATGTACCGAAGCTCCTCTTGCACCATATTTAAAACTCCTCTTCCTTCATTCCTTCTCTGTAGCCAATTTCGAATCCATATTTTTTTACGTCTACGATTTCTTCTATTTATTTCGATGAAGTAATAGCGCGAATGCAGCCAATCTCCGTCGTTGCAAAATTTCATTTACTATATACAGGAGCGGTTGTTCCTCCATATCAATCTCTTTTACAAATATTTTATTTAATTATCAAAACCTATCAACCAGCTACGTTTGACGTTTGACGTTTTCTTTCGTCTGATGTCTTCATACAATATTCCTTCATACAATATTATATGCAAAAAGGTTTATAAATCTTTTCGACTTCTATATTTTTAAAAAAATTCTAACACTTTTGCAAAACATTACATATTTTTGCGGAATATTTATTAACAAAAATGCTAATTTTTAACAATTTTCAATGTTGCGGATCCTGGGATGGTTAGCAAATTTAATAAACAGCAGAAAACCATCAATTAAACATTTCCCCAAGTTTGCTAATTATTTGCAATTTTCTACGTAAGGTGGCAACAAATTTTGCAAATTTGTTTTTTTTTTTAATTTTGCGGACCTCGAGGAAGTTAGCATAATGAGATTATATTATGTTGCTAACAAAACTAAGCAATAAAAAGGTTTAAAGACATTTGAAATTATTATTGTTATTTTTTGAAATTATAATGTCTATTTCTACTCGCTTATCTTGAGTGATCACATCGACTGTGTCTCATAGAACGAATTCCCAGTGTGCTTTTGTTTGCGATTTTCAATATCTTACGATTTTTTATCATTGTTATTGAAATAATTATTGTGAATAGTGTGACGTGTGTGTGTGTGTGTGTGTGTGTGTGTGTGTGTGTTGTGATCCGATTTTACGAACGATTTTACAGTTTTAACGAAATTGTAGTTTACGATAAAATTACGAGATTCGCGGAAATTGCGTGCTTTTTCGACGTTTTTCGTTCGCGGTTGGCGGTTTGTTTTCGATTGTTGCAGGTACTTTTCATAGATTAAAATGGATAAGAATAATGTACCGAAGAAGAAAATGATGAAGAAAATCACGATATTCGACAGATGTGCATATAGAAACTGTAATAATATCAAATCAGAGAACTGTAAATTGTTTCGTTTTCCACAGAAGACTGATGAAACCCACAGGGCACAAAATACTAAAAGACGACGAAAAGATGTCTTTTCTAAGTTGCCTTTTGGACATGGCGAAAAAGACGTCTTATAGATGTCTGTTCGTCATGTCGAAAAGACGACTAAAACAAGACGTCCTTTCGTCGACCTTTTAAAGTCTAGAATTTGTATGTCCAAACCCAGACAACACAGGACATTCTATGGACATTCATTTTATGTCCATG
This sequence comes from Camponotus floridanus, assembly GCF_003227725.1. Classification (NCBI taxonomy): domain Eukaryota; kingdom Metazoa; phylum Arthropoda; class Insecta; order Hymenoptera; family Formicidae; genus Camponotus; species Camponotus floridanus. Next base: position 132,946 of record NW_020229224.1, on the reverse strand, counting down.
GACATAAAATAAACGTCCATCGTATATACAATTTAAGACATCCGTTAACGGTCAATATTTGGACGTCCACAATTTGAATGTCCGGTCTTGGAGGTCAAAGTTTCTCGCAAGCACGCAAGCATGTATTAATTTGTTCGTTTACCGTTACGTGACGTGCGATGCGCTATCTTTCTCGTATTTAAGTTTCAGTTATGAGAATTATATAAAGTTTGCAAAAGATAACAAATAAGATTTAAAATGTATTGTTCAATTTAATTTCTGATCTAAAGCACGGGTTTCAGATATTAAATTGATTTTATAAGTCGGACAAGTAAATGTCCGGCGAATAAACGAAAATAATTTTTCAATATCTATTTAAGATGTAAAGTGCAATATGCAAGTATAAATTATAAATAAAGTTTTTATACAAAATTTTTATGTAAAATTTTATATGAAATAGATAAATTATATTATTATTTAGGGATTGAAATATATATGTTTCGTTTAAATATTATGATATGATTTAGTCGTCTTTTAGTCATCTTTTAGTCATTTTTTGGCTTGACAGATTAGTGACTAAATTCGGGTGAGTGAATATGAGCCGACTTTTAGTCGACTTTTCGTCGACTATTGTCTCTAACTAAAAAACGTTTTTGACGAAAATATGTCCAGTTTTAGTCGTCTTTTAGACGTCTTTGTGTCCTGTGGGAAGATATTTGACATTTGGATAAAAAATTACGGTAAGTAAAAATACTAAATTCTTTTCTTCTTCTTCTTTTATGTTTATTGGCTTTTACTGATCTCAAATTAAAGATCTTATCTTGCCATTGATCTTCAGTGAACAAAATTCTTGAAAATACCAAAAATATTTGATGATAACAAAAAAGCTGAATTTTTTGAAAAATGAAGAAACGACTGTCTTAAAAATTTCAAGTAATTTTCTTTAATGAAATTTAATTAAATTTTTTAAAGTACACTCAAGGAAAGATTGCGGTTGACTTTCATCAATTTTGATCTCCTTTCTTGTGGTGAATCTGTATTAAAATTAAGTTGATTTGTATTCGAGCTTTTCGTCCAATACGTCTTGTAATATTTTTTTATACTTGAAATTTTCATGTTTGTTATAAGCCCTAAATAAAAACACATATTTAATCAATGCCGCTAGCGCAACAGAAAAGTTTTATCTTGAGAACGTAGTTAGAAGTTACTGCATTGGCCACTACTACGGTATGGCGCTGAAATCAGTGAGAAAGTGCCGGTCTAGGCCGGTATTCATAGTCCGATCTTATATTTAAAATCGTCTTAAGTCTGCTTGGAGGTTGACTTAAGACCTCATTCAACCAATCAAATAGCTGCGTAGCATTTCAAGCTCGAACTTAAGACGATCTCAAATATAAGATCGGACTATGAATACCGGCCCTAGTCTTTACACGGATCATTGGCTATCTGTCTATTAATCTGTGGCTTAAACCTATGCTAGACAGAGCAAGACTACTGTCGCTTTTTTTGTTTCTCTCGCTCTCGTTGTGAAAAACGGACACCTAAGGCCCAGTTCCACAATCCAGTTAATCCGAGTTTAAGTAGTGAATAAGGCCCGACACAACTTGAGTTTAATACGTTAAACTGAGTCCTGATTGGTCCATTCACTATTTAAACTCGGATTAACTGGATTGTGGAACTGGGCCTAAACCAATCAGGACTCAGTTTAACATATTAAACTCGGATTAACTTGAGTTGTGGAACCGGGCCTAAGGCCGATATTCATAGTCCGGTCTTACATTTAAGATCATCTTAAGCTCTCATTCCACCAATCAATAGCTGCATTGTAGCTATTTGATTGGTTGAATGAGTTCTTAAGATGATCTTAAATGTAAGACCGGACTATGAATACCGGCCTAAGCGAGACCTTCCCCACCACCGGAGTTTCCAGACCTGTATGTAAGGGCATATACGCGTCCCATGGCGCGTATTGCGATACGCGTATCAGGTGCATCGAACTCCGACCAACGATAGACGATCCGCCGTTTTTGATACGCTAATGATCCACTGAATTCATTATTCGAGTGGATCGCTGTGCGATGCACTACACATACACACATGTACGTGATTTGCTCAGTTCAGTTATTGCAATATATAATATTTTAAGAGGACAGAGGACAAAAAAATATAACACCTGTAATAATCGCCGATGTGTAGTAAATATAGGTCACACCCAAAATCGTCGCTTTTATTTAGATTTTTCCTCTGATGTATCAAAATTATATATAATGCATACATTCGATATATTTTGCATCGTAATTCTTTTTGATAAAAAATATTACTCTAGTGAAAATGAATATTCGGAGCGTAAAGCCTGAAGCACATAAAAAAACTTAGACAGTAAACTTAAGACTTAAACGAATGGCAGTGGCTGCTTTATTGCTCGACTGTGTTTGGTCGATTCGTTTAAGTTTTAAGTTTACTGTTTAAGTTTTTTTATGTGCTCCAGGCTTAAGTCGAATGTAAGGAAGTGTAATAAAAGCGTAAACAAAGCTCCTAAGAAGCGTAAATTGAAACGCCGAAGCCGAAACATTAAACGCTTCGTTTACGCTTCTTAGGCCGGTATTCATAGTCCGGTCTTATATTTAAGATCATCTTAAGAACTCATTCCACCAATCAAATAACTACAATGCAGCTATTGATTGGTGGAATGAGTTCTTAAGATGATCTTAAATGTAAGACCGGACTATGAATACCGGTCTTAGACCTGGTTCCACAATTCGAGTTAATCCGAGTTTAATACGTTAAACTGAGTCCTGATTGGTCCATTCACTACTTAAACTCGGATTAACTGGATTGTGGAACTGGGCCTTAGAATCTTCGTTTACACTTCTATTACACTTCCTTACGGGGATTGCCCGATTAAACACAGTACGATTAGACACAGCCAATCATATCGACCGATGCCTAGGGTAACCAGCACGATCAAGCACGATTAGCCAATCAAAGCCAGTTGTGTCTAATTGTACTGTGTCTAATCGGAGGTGTCTTCTTCCTTACATTCGGCTTACGCTCCGAATATTCATTTTCACTAGGGTATAACTTTGTTTAAATCTTTTTAACAAATAGAAAATGGCTAGTACCACAGTTTCAGAATTCATTTTTGATAGAAAAAAACAATCTTATTTGAAAAAAAACTTTTAAAGAGACTTTATAGATGCATGTTTGTGTGTGTGTGTGTGTTCAGTACGCCGGAGTTTGATCTTCTTATGTCCCATGGAGCGGAATCAGCGGATCACCATAATCACGAGACTGTTTCAACGTAATCTTTATCAGAATAATCCCGTGGATTGGCGATCCGCTGAATCCGCTACCGCGTAATCCGCTCCATGGGACATAAGAAGATCAATTCCCGCATATCAAAAACGGCGGATCATCTGTTATTGGTCGGAGCTCGATACGTCCGATACGCGATCCCAATACACGCCCATGGGACGTCACTCTAAGACCGTGGTCAAAGGCTGATGGCAGAGAACTAGATGTCTGTCGTAGTCGTGGACGTAAAGTAAAGCTGATGGCAAAGGGTGGCACCCGATTGACCACGTCGCCAATTGGCCAATTCAAAATAGGACTCTCTGATTGGTTAATCGGTGCTGGTTATCCTAGGCACAGGTCGATATAATTGGCTGTGGTCAATCGCAACGTGGTCAAACGGGATGCTCCCATGGCAGAGAACGAGATGTTAGCGCTTACGTCTGTCGTGGATGTAAAGTAAAGGTCATTCTACAATGGCCGTAGCATAAGATTGTAAGGCGTAAGATTCAAGAAATTGACCAATCATAGTCAAGTATTAAGAGAATACTCGACTGATTGGTCAATTTTTTGAGTCTTACGCCTTACAACCTTATGCTACGGCCATTGTAGAATGGCCTTAAGGCAGAGAAAAATATACATGCTATTTACGTATACGTTTTTCTCTGTCTTACTTTACGTCCACGACTACGATCGTTCTCTGCTATCAGCCTTAAGGTAACATTTTTAGTGCGTTCAAAAATATGTTTGGTTAGTGTTGGGAAAAAGATAAAGTTGGCAGTATTGAAAACTCCCAGTGCTGCGTTTCGTTTCTCCCACTGGGATCACTAGAATTAAAAAAATTTGCTACTTGAGATATTAAAAGAGGTAAATAAGTAGTTAAATATATTTTATAATAATATGTATAATAACATCACATATATTATTATTAATACGAACGTTTTATATTAATAATGATATAATTATAATAAAGTGACATAATTTACCTAAAATGTGATTTAAATTCAATATTTGTATATCTGGTAACAACATTTTCCAAATAATCAATAATAATTATTTTTGGTACTATTTTCCTTTCACCTCTATTGTTATTACCTCTATTTTCGAATAAAATATTTTGTAATTCTTTATTATTATCATCACTATCTGAAAAAGAACTACTCGAAGATTAAAAAATGATGTTTTCGAGTAAAATATATTGTTTCATAATAATTAGTGTAATTGCAACACTTTCATATATTGTACACTGCGCGACAACAATTCGTTCCGTGGCCCCTCTCTCGCGGTGCAAGGGGAGCGTAGAAGTGACCAATCAGCTGGCAGCGTGGCAATGGCTGATTGGTTAGAGGCTACGCTCCCCTTGCCCCGCGAGAGAGACCACGGAACGAATCGTTGTCGCGGAGTGTACATACATACGGTACAATACAATCCTAATAATCCCAGTGGGAGAAACGAAACGCAGCACTGGGAGTTTTCAATACTGCCAACTTTATCTTTTTTCCCAACACCAACCAAACATATTTTCGAACGCACTATTCATGAGCAGTAAAAAGCAGCAGCAGTTTAGTAACTAACTAGCATTGTTTGATGATTTTACAGAATTGCTGCCCATGAAATTTCTGCTTTGCTATTCAACAGAATGAACTTCAAACAGCAAAAACTTGCACCGGAAGTACGTCACCAATTCTAGTTACTTTCTAAAATGCTGCTGCTTTTACTGCTCATAAAATGTTATCTTAAAGATGCAATTTCATTGACGCTAAAAAGTAGCGTCAATGAAATTCCACCTTAAAGGCGTCTTTAGATGGAAGCGTTTAGCGTCAAGCGTTGAGCGTCAAAAACACGTGCGCAGCACTCTTGCGCATAATTCTAAACAGGCAGATTCCAGCATCTTGACGCTAATACAATGTTTAGTAATAAAAATTTAATAGATACCGTAGAGATAAGTAGATTGTATATACTTCATAGAAAATGTATTAATATATATAATATAATAGATATTATTATAATAGATATAACTATTATAATAGATATTATAATATAATAGATATTATATAATAGATATTATTATACAATATATATTATAGAATTGCGCGATTAGCAACGTAGTACAACATAACCAAATAATTGGCATAAATATATGTCTTCTAAACATATATTATTACAACATGAATATTATTTATTACAATGTATTCTTTGTATAAGATATAACGTGTGCACGTTGAAAATCAATAAAAACAATATTTTTAATCACGAATGCATGAAACATTGGCATAGGCACACTGCGCTTGTCACACTTTTTGACGCTTTAACGCTCGATGCTCAGACGCTCCTATGTAAAGGCACCTTTAGGCAGAGAAAAACGTATGTCGTACAAGGCCATTGTGACAATGGCCTTTACGATATACGTTTTTCTCTGCCTTAAGGGCTATCGCACACGAAATTGCATAGTTGCATGTGCATAGCATAAGACCATATGGATCAATGAGCATCGAGTATTAAGTCGCCATATTGACTTACATAACATAATACTCGATGCTCATTGGTCCATATCGTCTTATGCTATGCACATGCAAGCTATGCAATTTTGTGTGCGATAGGCTTAAGGGCCTATCCAGACAAACTTGCATAGGTGCATATGCATTACATAAGACCATATGGACCAATGAGCATCGAGTAGTATGTTATGTAAGTCAATATAGCGATTTAATACTCGATGCTCATTGGTCCATATGGTCTTATGTTATGCATATGCACCTATGCAAGTTTGTCTGGATAGGCCCTAAGGCCGCAGCACACACTTTCGCATAAGCGCATAATCATAAGCATAAGAAAATTGATTGGTTCATTTTCTTATGCATATACTTGGGGACCAATCAATTTCCTTATGCTTATGGTTATGCGCTTATGCAAAAGTGTGCTGCGGCCTTTCTTTACGTCCACGACTACGACAGACGTAAGCGCTCACGTCTGGTTCTCTGCCTTTAGCCAAAAGCAATATGACGTAATATGGCGCGACCATAGATATAGGAAAATAGAGATGGAGCGTAAAGTACTTATTACGATGGGGGAGAGTGGCTCCACAGAAGGAGAAGTGACGAGGTAAATCCACCATATTGTTATTGCCTATCGGGCAGGTAATATGAAATTCCAGAACATAATTACATACGTATAAAACATACAATACATATATAACAATAATAAATTTTTACAAACACATTTATTGTTATAATATAGTAATTTTAATTACAATAATATTGTCACTTTTATACTAATATTGTCATTTATTTATATATTTAAACATATACATATATATATATATATATATACATATTAAACATCTAAATATATCTATATCTATTCTATTGTCCTTTAAACAGGGTAATTTATTGAAGAAATGACGTTTACTTTTAGATTTATTTATTTGTTGCAAAGCGATATAATGTATAGAATATTGGAAATTTTAAAAAAAAGCCATTGTCTTTATAACATTAAAAATAAAAAATCTAATCTAAAAAAAATAAATCTAATCTATTTTAATAATAAACTTAATCTATACATGATTTAAATAAAATTGTCATCTACCCGTGAAATGTAATTTTAGCTTTTGATTTTCTTCTATCTGTTCAATTATTATAGTAGATACGGCACGTAGATACAGCACACACACCCATTTTCATCCAGTGTATGACCAAATTAAACAATATATTACCGCTTTTTAGGCAACAAAAGCATGGCGGATTTATCTCATCCCCCTGCTTCTGTGGAGCTCACCCCGCAATGATACGCTCCATCTCTACTTTTCTATATCTATGACTATAGACTTATATGCTCACTTCGTTTTCACTCATCCCATCGGTGTCCCCACCACAAGACAAAAGAGAAAGACAGAGATACCCGGAATCATCTCTCTGTCCTTTAGATCTTTCAACCCTCCCTTTTACGGTAGGAGTTGGTCTATTATATGAGTCTATGTCTATGGCCGGTATTCATAGTCCGATCTTATATTTAAGATTGTCTTAAGTCTGGTCCGAGGTTGACTTAAGACCTCATTCAACCAATCAAACAGCTGCGTAGCATTTCAAGCTCGAACTTAAGACAACCTCAAATATAAGATCGGACTATGAATACCGGCCTATGACGCGAACACGGGAATCCGTTAAAAAAAAATATATATATATATATATATAAAGGGAGAAAAATATTGTAAAGACCACAGTGAAAAAAGAAAAAATGACTAAAAAAGAAGTTTTTTAGTAAGCAAATTTAAGAAAGTACTATATATGAAATGTCATAGTATTAATCAGCAAAATATATATGATACGATATACCATTTATATAAAATATTAAACAAAATAAATATAATGATATTTGTACTGTAATCATGCGTATACTGCAAATAAAATAATATTAAAATTAATTACGGATTAAGACAAATTGAAATTTATTTGATTCCACTTTTATATATGTATCACTTTATATATAGCTCTCGACAGTTTTAGGACGGCCATTTGCTTTTTGTAAGATAAAAAAGGAAACTATAGATGCCGTTCAATGTTCTCACTCATAAGGGCTGCGTTCGCTTTATACTCTTATATGCGCTGTGAGCATCATTCTGTCTTTATTGCACATCGAATATCAAACGAAGATAACTTTCAGCGCTAAAACCGTCAAAAACGAATGCAGCCAAGATGAAAGAACATAAAAGCATAGGCGCATAAATCCCGATCTACAATAGATAATTTAAGCTCTAAGCCTTAAGAAATTGACCGATCACAGCTGAATATTCTTTTCATACTTGACAGTGATTGGTCAATCTCTTAAAGCTTAAGGCTTAAATTACCTATTGTAGATCCTAACCATAAGCATAAGGAAATTGATTGGTCCACAAATATATGCATAAGAAAATGAACCAATCAATTTTCTTATACTTATGATTATGTGCTCCTGCAATTTTATGTGCTTCCACCTTCAAACTGCCAATTTTCGGCTTCACCTCCTCTGAGGCCGGTATTCATAGTCCGATCTTATATTTGAGATCATCTTAAGTTCGAGCTTGAAATGCTACGCAGCTATTTGATTGGTTGAATGAGATTTTAAGTCAACCTCCAAGCAGACTTAAGACGATCTTAAATATAAGATCGGACTATGAATACCGGCCTGAGAATGCTTGGTCTATTTCTTTACTTTTTGCTGTTCTAATGTACTACTTACACACTGCTTATTACTAGCGTAAGTTTTGATTGGCTTTCTGCTTTTCCGCCAAGATGTGAATGCGCCCTAAGTCTATGGTGGAAATAAGTGATCGGTGCTGCCGGCATGTGGCAAATCAACAAGCTATTGGTAGTTCTTTCCGTTTGCGCGAATTGTTCCTCGGGTTGTTAACCGGGTTGTGAATTGTGGTGCGTCAGTACCATATTGGTTCGTCTTAAAAATTACTCGGGGGTTACTGTTCGGTAGTTGCCCCATTACTTGTTTTATTCTATTCCACTTAAGTGAACATATCCGATTGATGATATATCTTTCTTCCGCATTTGCATATGGAAAGTGGGTCAGTGTTTTTTGCGCTAATTTGTATTTTTTTACCTCTTCTTTTTTGTGTTCATTTAAATATGCCTGTGTGGGTGTGCGTATTCTCGGATTACGATCTTTGAACCTGAATATGGTGAGTGTCCGAGATAATATTAGGCGATATAACACTCCATTGCAGCGACGCGCCCCGTAATTTTTGGGTTACGTGACGTTGGTCATGGAGGAGTGCAATTGTATATGTGTGTACTGCAATAGATTCTTCATTTGTTTTTTAGATACACGAAACACGCGAAAAAAATTCATACGATAATCGAGATTTCCGTATTATCGTATAAAGCCAAAGATATTATTTTTTTCAAAATTCCATATTTTTTATTTTATCTATAAGAGTGGAGAGATAAGATGTGTTCCTACTTTCACAAAAAGAGCACCTTTTCAGATCTTTGTACAATGAGATCTTTGTACAGTTAACAAATATAGGAGTTAAGATTAAAGAAATCTCTTATTTCATGTATTAACTTTGGAACAAAAATATACAAATAAATAATATAATTATTTATCTAGTGGGTGCACACACTTTTACAAAAATGAAGATAAAGACGTTAAATAATAAACATTTTTATTATTTCTTCTTACAATCCTAACACTTACAAAACTCTTGGAAAAATTAGATCACTTAAGATCACTAAGAATCTACAAATTTTTGTAACATATTGATAACAATATATATTTAATATATAAACTATTATATAAACTATTATTTATAATTGTTCTATAATAAATGAGAACATCTTTTTATGGAATAAACATTTGAAAATCCAACACAATTTAATAGTTATAAAATGTTTATATTTTGATACATGTAAAGTTTACATTGAGCTTTGTTTATTAATTGGTTTTAATGACTTGAAAATTTAGTTCCTGAAATCTTTGTTTGTACACCAAGTTAATACACATTCTAGTTTTATGATTTGTTGATTTAATTTTTTTTCTCTGAAGAAAGCAGTTTTAGTCTGTAGAAAACAAATTTTCATGATACAATTTTATGTTATAAAATGCATAGCAGAATTTATTTCTAATTCTTTGTAATTATATATTCTTTGTAATTATATATTTTGATTTTATAATATCTGTATATTTTATAATATCTATATAATTGTAATAATATAATTGACAGTTGCAATTTTATTTCTTATTTTTTTTTATTTTATGTGTCTGATATTAATCCATTTCAAAACATTTAAAACTTATAAAACTTTTATAAATTATAAATTATAAAGCTTTTTTTTACTATTTTTTTAGAGTTGAGAAAAAAGTACACAGGAGATTTTTCATGTAGAAGTAATTGATTTTCCATAATCATGCGTGCAAGTGGAAAAATCATATGTGAGATATCAAGTTATACTTGAAGTATCACGGGCAATAAAGATAAATTCTTCATAATGACGAAATATTGATCCATATTTATACTCGTAATTAAAAAAAATTGTTTTAAACAACATTTGCCATTAACAAATATTATCACTTGTAGAATATTTTGAAAAAGTTTTATAAAGAAAATATTTTATTTTTAGTAGAAAAATATTTCTTATAGGTATCAAAATTTGCAAAATAATTTTCATGCAAGTATTAAGTTAATCTTATCACGCTGTTTAGATAATATTATTGGTCTATCTTGCTATATCTTAGGAAATGAAAAAAAAGTTATATATTATTTTTTATGATAAATATACACATACATGGTGTTCTATTTTAACATTCATATCATAATAACTCGAAAACGTGTTTTGGTAAAGAATTATTCAAATAAAAATTGTAGGGTTTTAAGGGGGAAAAAGGATAAAAAGATTAATTTGACTTCAGTATAGATGCTAAAGCCATGTAAAGGTCAATCTAATTTTTTTTAAGTGGGACTACTCTAATTTATCGATATAAATCATTCCTCAATATTGTATGTAAAATATTATAAGGATAGAATAGCCAAAAACTGAATAGTTTACAAGATATTTTATACTTTCAAGTTAATTTTACATAAACACATAAATAATTTTCCATAAACACTAAAATATTTAAAATATTCTTTTTTGTATTATTTTGCCTTAATGCTCTTATACACAGAATAATGAGAGAAATTAATTGGTAAAAAAAAACATGTAATTGGTTTTGAGAAAAAATATGAATTTGCAACAAGCTACATATTTGTTATTATTCAATTACACATATTTGAGTTTAGTGGAATATATATTTTCATTTTTATTATTCTATAGTGATGCCCGTATAAAATTAGAATGAATATGAACAATTACAAACGTCATGTGTTAATAGAGTAGTATTATTTAATTCATAACAGTAATATTTAATTAATAATTTTATAAAAATATTTTATACAAAATTTTATAAAAGATTACAAAAATAAATAAAAATTAACGCATTTTCTTATTTATTGATATTTGTTCATTATTGTGTATTTGCTTGATTTGAACTAGGTTTAGCATAATCTATATTCATATATTTGTGCATCTGCATTTCATGATAAAAATTTATAGTTTTTTTATTAATCCATGAATCAAAAAGTTCAAATTTTAGTAAATTTTATCAATTTATATCATAAAACATATTCTGTTGGAAAAATAGAAAAAAATCAATTTAGTTCATAATATTTTTCAAGAAAAAATGTATATAATTTCATGTTTCTAATATCAATTTAATATCAATGCAGTAAAAAGGTCTTTAATGCTAGTATATTTTCTTGAAAACTTTCGTTAAAAATTTTACAATTTAATTTTATAAGTGATTATGTATAAACAATCAATATGTATAAATAAATAAATAAATAAATAATAAAAAAAAGATTTTACGGTTATTGACATGTATTTCATAAATGAAATAAAAATTGTAAATATCTCAACAATTATTAAACTATTTAACAAAATAATTCCTATCATACCATATATCTTAAATCTCTTTGTAAATGATCTAAAATATGCGATAAAGTAATTAAGCTGGCACAGCAACTTTAGCACAATCGAATAGAACTTATACATAAATTTAGTGCTCTTTTCTTGCTAATTTGTTGCTCTATTCCCGATTTTGTTGCTTCAGCCGATTCGAAAAAAATAGTGGCTGTGCTAACTATAGATTAAAGTTAGCAAACCCACAAAAAAAATTTTTTAAAACAAAAAAAAACGATATATTTCTTTAGTTCTAATTTGTTGCTAATTAGTTGCTTCATTCCCTATTTTTTTGCACCACTTTTAAACTTCGAAAACCACCCCTAAAGTTATCCCATATTAAAGAAGTATTATGAAATTGAGAATTAATAAAACTCGAGATGAGCTACAAGAATATGCAAAAATATATAGGGTGTTCCATTTAAAAAAATTAAAGTGACCTTCATGTGACCTTCAAATAACTCTTCAAGGTCAAATCAATGGTACCATCTTATGGCCCCCTAGAAACCATACAACTTTTGTCTGAAACATTTTTTCGATTTTTCATTATTTTCCGAAATATTTGCCTTGGGAAATTAAAATGAGACACCCTCTATATAATATTTAAAGAGATTTTCTTAATATTTATATTTAAAAAATTAAATTTAAATTTTTGTAAAAAATAAATCTTTCTAGAAGTCTTAACAGCACAAGTCCTATATTGTTGTATTTTGATTCAAATATATTAGGTTTCATCTTCAATAAATAGTTTTTGAAAATATTTGCTATAAATTTCTACATTAAGTTACTTTTTTTAGGAGCCTTATCTAAAGACATAGATCTCGTTTTATTTTTATGGCGCACTATTTTCGAAATATTAGATTTTACTTCAAGAGTTAGTTTTTGAAAATTTAAAATTAAAGAGGAAAATTGAATTTATAATTAAAATTCACTAAAATACCTATTTTACCTATCCAGACGTTGATAATTATTTTTCCTATGATCGCGATACTTTTTTATCTTATACATATGCACGTATACATATATACAAAATATAATTTTATCTCTCAAGACATATTCGAGTACTAGTACTTAAATGAATAATCGTCTGAGTATTGTAAATGTGCTTGTTTTAAGGGAAAAAAACTTGTTTTGTATGTGTATGTGCGTGAATCTGGAAATAAAAAGGGCCAATTTCACCAGCAACGCATTCACCGTAAAACGCGATTAATTGAAATTAAACTTCGATTATTAATTGAAATTAAACTTCGATTACTTTTTACTCTCGATATCAGATTTCATCAAGAGCAACTAATTGTGTTTAGAAATAATCGCTGTTTAAATACTAACTAGTCGATTCTAATCGGTTAACGAAATTAAACCACGATTATGACTATAAGCAATTCCAATATGCGGAAGCTTCCAGTGACATTATATTTTAAGCTGAATACAGGAAATAAAAATGTAAAAATGATATGTGCCAGCTTTTGAAGATAGTGATGATGAGAATGAATTTGTTGTTCGTCGACTAAAATGAATACGAAACAGAAAAGATCATTTCCATAGTTTAGATGACACAAATTTTATGGTGAGATTTCGATTATCAAAACGAATAGTGCTGTCTGTTTTGGAATCTCTTTTCGTTTTCGGATCTTTTTCGCGTTTAGCACTAATAGAAGTTGCATCAGACATTTTTTCAGTAAAGCTTTACTATCTAATTTATTTATTTATTTATTTATTTCTACTTGATTTATTTATTTGTACATTTATTTATTTATTTCTTTTATTACTTCTTGATGAAACGGCAAGTTTCAAGTTATATGTTGTTAAATATAAAATTGATGTGATGTCAAACTAATTGTCTACAAAAGTAGTGATATAAAAAAATTGCGCCAACTAAGAATAAAAATTTGTACAAGATAAATAGAAGTACAAGGAAGAAAACTTGTACAAGTTAAATAGAAACATTCTAATTGAAAACATTGTTATACAAAATAGTTGTTTTAATTTTCAAAAATAATAATATTAAAAAATTAAAAATTTATTTAAAAATTGAAAACTGAAAATTAATATAAAACAAAAAAGTAAAAAAAAAATTTAATTAAAAAAATTTGGCGCTGCCAATTTTACTAATATATTTTTCAGCTTAAAAGTCTAAATTTCCAAATGTAAATCAATATAAATTAATTAAAGAAATTAGGTTATTAAATTTAAATGTTAGATTAATAATTGGAACATGTTCCAATCTTTTAGATTTTCATAATTTATATATAAATTAATAATTCATAATATATATATAAAAATATAAATAATATATAAAGTTGATAAAATAGAAAAAAACAGCTTGAATAAATCTCACAGAAATTTCTAAAGTAAAAAGTGTAATTTGTGAAAATAATTTAAGAATTAAAATAATTAAATTATTAATTGAAGATCCAGCAGATCTTAAGAGAGTTAATAATAAATGTCCAGCAATTATATTTGCTGTAAATATATATTTAATTGAAATATATGCTAATTTTATTGATAGCGCCAAGTTTTTTTAATAAAAAATTTTTTTTACTTTTTTGTTTTATATTAATTTTCTGTTTTTAATTTTTAAATAAATTTTTAATTTTTTAATATTATTATTTTTGAAAATTAAAACAACTATTTTGAAAATTAAAACAACTATTTTGTATAACAATGTTTTCAATTAAAATGTTTCTATTTAACTTATACCAATTTTCTTCCTTGTATTTCTATTTATCTTGTACAAATTTTTATTCTTAGTTAGCGCAATTTTTTTTATATCACTACTTTTGTAGACAATATGACAGTTGGATACAATTAGTGATTTGGCGCCCTTTTTTTACCTTTTTTTAAAAAGATAAGTTTTTGGGGATATCACTTCTTTTTTTAGTCTAATTTGCTAAGAGACATTATATTTAAAAAAAAAAAAATATATATATATATATACAGGGTGACCCATTTTAACTTAGGCAGCCAAATAACTCGAAAAATAAGCACACTACGAAAAAATGGTTAGAATCAAAATTTCGTCATTTCGAGGGGGACGTACAATGACGTTAAAATCAGCCCCCCCACCCCTCCCCCTGGGCGGTGCGGGGGGGCAAGTTTGAAATCTTAAATGGAACCCCCTATTTTTCATTGCATATTCTTATAGCTTATCTCGAGAGCTTTCCAAAACACTATAATTAAGTACCTTTTTATTAAGTACTTTTTGAGTTATAAGGCTTGAAATAATTTCTTAATTTTACATAAACCATCTAGTAAACCATTCATTTTTCGATTATCTTACCTTCATACTTTTATGTACAAAATAATGAGAGGAATCAATTGGTGTAAAGAAAACACATAGTTGTTTCTAAGAAAAAATATGTAATTTGCAATTAACAATTCCATATTTTTTCTTAAAAACAACTGTATGTTTTCTTTACACCAATTGATTCCTCTCATTATTTTGTACATAAAAGTATGAAGGTAAGATAATCGAAAAATGAATGGTTTACTAGATATTTTATGGTTTATGTAAAATTAAGAAATTATTTCAAGCCTTATAACTCAAAAAGTACTTAATAAAAAGGTACTTAATTATAGTGTTTTGGAAAGCTCTCGAGATAAGCTACAAGAATATGCAATGAAAAATAAGGGGTTCCATTTAAGATTTCAAACTTGCCCCCCCTCACCACCCAGGGGGAGGGGCGGGGGGGCTGATTTTAACGTCATTGTACGTCCCCCTCGAAATGATGAAGTTTTGATTCTAACCATTTTTTCGTAGTGTGCTTATTTTTCGAGTTATTTGGCTGCCTAAGTTAAAATGGGTCACCCTGTATATACAGGGTAGGGAAAAAGTATGGAAGCAAACAATTATTTCCGAAACTATTCATTTTTCGACAAAATGTCTTAGACATAATTTTTATGGTATGAAAAGATGTATTATGTGGCATAGACGGCATGACCTTGAAATGACCCTTACGAGCTACATACAAATAACGTAAAAAATTTCAAATGGAACTCGTCAGTTTTTGTTACAGATTCTTGTAGCTGATGTCGAAACGTTTACAAAACACTGCATATGAGCCCCATTCCCTTAAAAACACTCCAAGTTACGAAACAATTGTGATAATTCGTATCGACGAAATTGAAAATAGACAGCGTACGTGTGATTACATGAATGTCTTCCTACTTTTGGCTTATCCTTTACGGAACCTGTTTCATTAAATCGTTGAATTGTCTTAGCAACGGTAGATCTTACTATGCCCGGTTGTCCGATTCGAAAAGTTTCATTAAACAAAACTGTAACTTCATCGTGAGTTCTTTCATTCTCACCCCAACCACGCATCATCAACAGCGATATTCGCTCTCGTTCTGTTAATCGGGCCATCGTGAAAATAACATTTGAAATTACAGAAATGAAAATCAGTAACAATTCCTATGATAGAAAACGACAAAAATAGCAAATTTTCAAAACACAATATCCGAAACTTGTATGCCAATTGACACTACTTTTTTAAGGATAAAATAAATGATAATAATAAATAAGGTAGCGATGATCAAGAAATCAAAAAAATTCTATGAATACTCATAGACAGTGTATCATATGACAACAGGTACAATTACATGTTATTAGTGGACGCAACTGAACGTCATGATGCGAAATCAGTAAGCAATGTCAATGTGCATACAAATTGTTTGTATCACAATTGTTTCGTAACTGGGAGTGTTTTTAAGGGAATGGGGCTCATATGCAGTGTTTTGTAAACGTTTCGACATCAGCTACAAGAATCTGTAACAAAAACTAACGAGTTCCATTTGAAATTTTTTACGTTATTTGTATGCAGCTCGTAAGGGTCATTTCAAGGTCATGCCGTCTATGCCACATAATACATCTTTTCATACCATAAAAATTATGTCTAAGACATTTTGTCGAAAAATGAATAGTTTCGGAAATAATTGTTTGCTTCCATACTTTTTCCCCACCCTGTATATATATATATATATATATATATATATATATGTATATTTTTTTAATATATAAGTAAATTACATAAAAATATATATAGAATAAGTATATATATATATATATATATATTATTATATTATATATATTTATATTTGACATGTAAAATAGATATATTTATTTACCTTCCGCTCCAATTATCATTTACTGGCTCTTGCGAATTTTTAATTAGTAATTTAATTATTTATTATTTATAACTTGCACTTTATTATTTATCACTACTCAAAATGCGGTTAATGATACATATCACTAATGACACATGTGTTAATAAATATCGCAAAGCGTCATTAGCGCAATTATTTATCGAGAGTAGGAAATGTACGTTTTCTCTTTCTATGTATTGTATACATGTGCGTTGATGACCATGATAAAGACGTTTCTTAATTGAAAATTTTCATATTTCGACTTTACGTTATATCTCCGTTTATAGATCACGCAGCACAAAAATAAAGATACTTTCTTTATACAATTCAAACCCGCTTTATCGATTAAGGCTAGTAAGAATTCAATCCGTTCAGAATCCGTTATTGAAATCTGATAATCTGAGTTACTCTCAACTGTCCGACTCGCGTATAGATACACGAATGCCGCGATAATGCTTCGCATAAACTTGGCGCGAGATACTACCGTGTCTCTTGATATCGAAATTAAACGGCGATTACCGTAAGCAATTTCAATATCTGGAAGCTTTCGGTGACATTATATTTCAAGCCGAGTACAAAAAATAAGAATGAGAAAAATAAGAAAGAGGATATGTGCTAGCTTTTGAAGGCAATGATGATGAAGATGAATTTGATGAGACCAAATGGCAAGTTTCAAGGTTATATGGCCTGTTATCAAATGGTAAAATGGTCAAATTTAATTAAATGCCCATTATAAGATATTTGGTGAAATTGGAAGAAATGGAGAATAAGAGAAAAGAAATAAAGAATGAAGAATAGAGAACGACGAGAATTGTCAAAATCTAATATATATAAAGATTATCATTTCTCAGAATTAATTACTTATTAGAACTGGTCCCAATCGAAAGATTATATTCACATTATTAACAAAAATCGTTAGATTTTTAATTACGGATTTTGTTATTGAAATATTCTGATCGAAAATTTACTTAACGCAAATTTCCAATTTCCACTGTAACTTATTTAGTTACAGTGTCGCGGCTTTGTAGATAGATAAAAATGATTGACAAACCAATAAGAAATTTTTATGTACTTGGCATCGCGACGATGTCACGTCGTTCGATTGAAATTTATATCAAGATACATACATATATGTACATTAAAATATGAAAATGAGAGCGCTGAATATTACGTTAAGTGCTCCTGTTTTATGTGTCGTCAATAAACTGATTGTTAAAATACAGCTAAAAAGTCATCATGAATTAAAAAAATTATTAGTATCTATATATTAATATTTCTAATATTATTTTTGAAATTTCTAATATTATTAGCTTTGAAATTTGCATATATTTCTCTGTTAAAATTAGGGTTGGGCATTTATTCGTAAACTATGATAGTTTATACACATGCATAAATAAATATAAATGTAAACTATGTTTTAATAACTTATCAATAATGAATAATTTATGAAACATGACTATATATCGAAGATGATCCTTTATGTTCAGGGAACTTTTTGTGTTTTATGTTGACTGTTTTTTGCGATTTGATTCCAAAATTTCGCGTTTTATCTCATTTTACCCAATTTTTTATTAGTTTAACTTAAATTCTAGTTGAAACGATTTATCCTGTTACTCGTAACTGTAGCGCATAGATATATTTTAAAGTTATGAAGAGGAGAAATGGCTTCTACACATTTTTTATAATGATTTTTATTAATAATAACAAAACTAGAAAAAATAAAAAGTAAGATTTCTTTAAATTTAGCATCTTAATATACAAGAAAAGGAAATAGATTATTAAATTTCTCCTCTGTCATTGAATAAAACTAAAATTGTAAACTAAAATAAATTTTTTTGTTTTAAAAATCTGAATATATGAAAAAATATTAGTCGAGAGATATCAATAGCGATTATTTTACAAGATAACGCTTCCTGTTTTAGTTTGTACAGTGCACAACGATTCGTTTCGTAGGGTGTCTTGCAAGGAGAACGAATCACTTTCGCGGACTGTACTATAATGATCCCTATTAACTTGGCTCCCTCATCATGAAAAATCGAGTTCGAATATAATGCATAATTAAATGCTAATTTGTTGCTATAAGCGCGAATTTGTTGCTTCTATCGATTAGCAGAAAAATCATATTAAAGGTGGGGGTACTAGCTTAATGGCAAGCTAGCACACCCACTTTCGAAAAATACCTATAAAGAGTCGCGAATTAACAAACAAATACATTAGAATTTGTTGCTAATTAGTTGCTCAAAAATATTGCAAATAGATTTTAAAAATATTAAATTTTTAAAAATACAACCTACGTGAGATATCATACACATATAAGCATAAAATCATTAGCACGATGCATTTTCACTAAGTATCGTGCTGATCGAGGACAAAAAAATAAATTATAATTGGGAACTCTTGATAAAAATAATAATATTCAATGCGTTTTGGTACTTTAGAGAGAAGAGTGTCGTGCTAGATTCGCGAAGTTAGCACGACATTTTTTCGATTTCGATTTTTTAATATGTGGAATGCAGAATTCTTTTTAATTTTTATCAGGAACTGTAGAACTATGAAAAGTGCTATCAAAACTCTTAGTTTTTTTTTTTGAAATTCGTAGATTGTGCCAGCTTTACAGACACTAGAAAAGTTTGTATCATTATGTAGATATAAACATAAACAATACATAAACAATTTAGGTAAATCTATGACACATTGCTGATTAAAATTTCATTATTATTAGAAAATGAAAAACATTTTGAAATATTTTGAGGTTAACTTTTTAAGAATCTATTCATATATGTGTCATGATTGAGCTCTCTCTCTCTCTCTCTCTCCCTCTCTCCCTCCCTCTCTCCCTCTCTCCCTCCCTCCCTCTCTCTCCCCCTCCCCCTCTCTCTCTGTTTCGGAGAGTTTTGCGATTTCTGAATATTACAAAAAATAGTAATGTAAATGAGATCATGTATGGATACATAAATATATAAGACGAAAATATATGGATACTAAATATAGTAGAGGAATATATATATATATACATATATGTGACCAGAGGCGCATGCGCGTTTCTGCGAGTCGATAATACATATACTATCGAGCTAACTAACACCAACGTCGCATCAATAATTCTGATGCAAGCATCTCAAAATCAGTAAGAGTTTATAAAAATGCATTTAATTCTCTTTTTTGTTCTTTCTTAAACTTATAAATCTTATGATTACACAGACCTGCAAGAATCAGTTTTAAAAAGCAGAGTACATGAATCTGATAGGTTTTTTGACACTGAAAATGAAGCTATGTGAACTTGGTACCCGACTTTTAAAAAATTAATTTTTTAATACAAAAAACGATAGCATTTCGATTGTAGTTGTTTGTAGTAACAATAATTTCGTTTGTAATTTTATTTCTTAAAAAATATAAAAATTCGAAAAAATGACTCGCACTCGACATTTAAATATCTCAAATCCGCTTGCGCAGTCTTCTTTAGAATCGTTTGTAGTTGTTTGTAGTGCTTTTCGTTTTGTTTGTAGTTGAACGGTTCAAAAATTATAAACATTTAAACAAATGGCCAAGAGTAAACTTTTTTGTTTATTGAGATATCGCAAATCCGCTTGCGCAATTCTTTTAAGAATGGTTTGTAATTATTTATTTTAACTGCAATTGAAATTATTATTGATACAATTACAAATCATTTCGAAGCTTCCTCTGACGGCAGATTGTCTCCACTTTAATTTGTACGAGGCTAGAATCAAAATTAACATTATTACAAAGAAATGTGAAGGATTTCGTAGTGATCGTTTAAAGATTATGCCATATGTTAAAATACTCTGTTATATTTTCCGAGGGACTACTATTGAAATTTGTCATTACAAAATACTAACGAGCTAGAGCCTATATTCAGACACGTTTATTTTGCAAGTGTCCTAATAATACTGCTGTAATTAATGAACAATAAGGAGGAAGACTGCAATAAATTTCCGTTCTTAGTATTAATCAAAATCGACGACGAGAACGTGACGGAAAACCAGTTTCACTTTTTTTTGTATTTTTTGTATTTTTTTGTATTTTTTTAGTGTTTATTTTATTTTTTATTTTTTTTTAGTTTTTTAAATTTAAATTTTTTTATTTAAAGAAATTAAATATTTAAAATTATATAACACATCGCTCAATAAGTTCCGGGCCTGACATATAAATGGCGCCACTAATAACAAATCCATATTATTTTGGGGAAGCACCAATATTCAAACGCGCCGTGTTAAAATTTCAACTCAATCGGACCGTTAGTTTACAAGTTACAGTGGTTTTAGTGACGCTACTTGTGCAATTTTCAAAATAATGGAAAAATTAAAATTTCGTGGAGGATCAAGGATCCATTCCTTTGCTTGAACAGTATTTTTCCCCATCAGGAGAAAGCAATGTTTTATCAAAACACAAAATTCCAAATTCCTGCGTAGGACTCCAATACATCACGTAAAATTTATCAAGACCGATCTCATAAATACATCCGCTGAACTCTTGACTGTACTTCATGTCCCATATTGAGGCAAGAGCCGCTTTAACTTTAAATAACCCTAATTCTTTATCTCGAGCTTCCTGTTTTGCTTTACGTGCAACATATTCCGAAGGCAAGTTAGCCGGTACAACGTCTCCGAAATTCATTAATTTATTAGCTT
This sequence comes from Camponotus floridanus, assembly GCF_003227725.1. Taxonomy (NCBI): domain Eukaryota; kingdom Metazoa; phylum Arthropoda; class Insecta; order Hymenoptera; family Formicidae; genus Camponotus; species Camponotus floridanus. The sequence continues at coordinate 111,399 of NW_020229224.1, read as the reverse complement.
CATTACGACGCCAAGCGTAAGTAGATGTGCCTTGTAATTCTTTTCCAATACGAATCCGTCTGTCACTACATACTTGCCGCTTTTTTTCATGCGCTATTCCGCGAGAATCGAAAGTAGAAATGTTTATGATCGGGCCCTCCTCAGTCGGTTCGTTTTGACAATAAATGTGAATTTTCGATTTACATTCCGAGCAACTGCCTTTAATTGATAAGAATATCTCGCCAGGATTCCGATTAATTTTTGCATTTTTAAAAGAGTAAGGACAGGGCAATTTTAAATAACTCCATAATATATCGCACTGCATCAGTCCAACCAATAACGAGTACTTCATATTCGCGATTTTTGTATTTTAAAATATGCGATTTGAAAGTGTCCCATTCGCTTTTAGATGTCGCTATTGTTTCACGCAGAAATGGTAATGTACAATCTGTTTCACCCATCGACCAACTTGAATCATTGCGCGAATCATCCGCGAATGTGTCGAGATTATTTTCATCTTTGATAGATTCCAACGTTTTGATTGCATGTATTCGACCGAAAACATTATTCCTATTTTTTGACAAATAGAGATAGATGTAGTCCTTTGACATTTTGCCTTGCATCGACCGCTTTTTGCCAAACATCATCGCTCCGGCAAAAGTTTGTTTTTATTATCGAGAAACCAAAACCCTTTCAAAGTCTCATAAATTTCATTCGGCGAATTCGTCGGCGTTCGAGGCATTTTTATATTATTTTCAAAGCTGACAGGATAAATACTAAAGATATATAAGGATAAGTTATAGCTATAGAATAAGTTACTCGAAACCGCTACAAAATAATAAGAAATATCAGCGCAACAGCTATTTCCTTCATATGAGCTATTAGTCGGGCAGCCAAAGTGTAGTGGAGGCAGAGCTGCCAGATCAGCGACGCAAGCAATATGTAGTACGTAGTGGAGGGGTAACGAACGTGTGGAATTACGGATGCGAGCGTAAGCGTACATGTGAGCTCGGTTAGCTTCGGCTAGTTTCGTATAGTAGAAAAGGACAGAATACAGTTTTCTGTCTTCTTCTTATCAAGCTAGTAATAAAGGACAGATAATCGCTGCTTGTTTCTGGATATCACAATGCGTGCGATACCATTAAGTGCTTTTCTCTTACAGTTATTTATATTATATATTTTTTATAATTGACAAATATATTATGCATATACTAGTTGTAAGAAAATATCGATATATTTTTTCAATTAAAAAATTATACATATATATATATATATATATATATATATATATACATATGTATATATATATACACATTTGTTCATAAGAATTATACGATTTAGTTTTATATATATACATATATATATATATATATATATATATACAGGGTGACCCATTTTAACTTAGGCAGCCAAATAACTCGAAAAATAAGCACACTACGAAAAAATGGTTAGAATCAAAATTTCGTCATTTCGAGGGGGACGTACAATGACGTTAAAATCAGCCCCCACGCCTCTCCCCCTGGGCGGTGAGGGGGGGCAAGTTTGAAATCTTAAATGGAACCCCCTATTTTTCATTGCATATTCTTGTAGCTTATCTCGAGAGCTTTCCAGAACACTATAATTAAGTACCTTTTTATTAAGTACTTTTTGAGTTATAAGGCTTGAAATAATTTCTTAATTTTACATAAACCATAAAATATCTAGTAAACCATTCATTTTTCGATTATCTTACCTTCATACTTTTATGTACAAAATAATGAGAGGAATCATTTGGTGTAAAGAAATCACATAGTTGTTTCTAAGAAAAAATATGTAATTTGCAATTAACAATTCCATATTTTTTCTTAAAAACAACTGTATGTTTTCTTTACACCAGTTGATTCCTCTCATTATTTTGTACATAAAAGTATGAAGGTAAGATAATCGAAAAATGAATGGTTTACTAGATATTTTATGGTTTATGTAAAATTAAGAAATTATTTCAAGCCTTATAACTCAAAAAGTACTTAATAAAAAGGTACTTAATTATAGTGTTCTGGAAAGCTCTCGAGATAAGCTACAAGAATATGCAATGAAAAATAGAGGGTTCCATTTAAGATTTCAAACTTGCTCCCCCTCACCGCCCAGGGGGAGGGGTGGGGGGGCTGATTTTAACGTCATTGTACGTCCCCCTCGAAATGACGAAATTTTGATTCTAACCATTTTTTCGTAGTGTGCTTATTTTTCGAGTTATTTGGCTGCCTAAGTTAAAATGGGTCACCCTTTATATATATATATATATATATATATATATATATATTATTATATATATTATTATATTATTATATATATATATACACACGTGTGTGTGTGTGTGTGTGTGTGTATTTATAAGAATGCTTGACATTTTAATATGGAAAAACATCGATATTTTCTTATAATTAGCAAATATACAGGGTGTCCCATTTTAATGCCCCGCCCCAAATAACTTTCTTATTTTTAATTTTAGAAAAAGATGTTTCAGACAAAAGTTGTATGGTTTCGAGGGGGACATAAGATGGTACCATTAATTTGATCTTGAAGAGTCACATGAAGGTTACGTGAAGATCATTTTCAATTTCTTAAATGGAACACCCTATATATTTTTGCATATTCTTGTAGCTTACCTCGAGAGCTTTCCAAAACACTATAAATAAACATTTTTTCATCAAGTACTTTTCGAATTATGAGGCTTGAAGTAATTTCCTAATTTTACATAAACCATAAAATATCTTGTAAAATATTCATTTTTCGATTATCTTACCTTAATATTTTTATGTACAAAATAATGAGAGGAATCAATTGGTGTAAAGAAAACATACAGTTGTTTTTAAGAAAAAATATGGAATTGTTAATTGCAAATTACATATTTTTTTCTTAAAAACAACTGTATGTTTTCTTTGCACCAATGGATTTCTCTCATTATTTTGTACATAAAAGTATTAAGGTAAGATAATCAAAAAATGAATATTTTACAAGATATTTTATGGTTTATGTAAAATTAAGAAATGATTTCAAGCCTCATTACTCGAAACGTACTTGATGAAAAAATGTTTATTTATAGTGTTTTGGAAAGCTCTCGAGATAAGCTACAAGAATATGCAAAAATATATAGGGTGTTCCATTTAAGAAATTGAAAATGATCTTCACGTAACCTTCATGTGACTCTTCAAGATCAAATTAATGATACCATCTTATGTCCCCCTCGAAACCATACAACTTTTGTCTGAAACATCTTTTTCTAAAATTAAAAATAAGAAAGTTATTTGGGGCGGGGCATTAAAATGGGACACCCTGTATATTTATCAGTTATAAAAATTATCTAATATAAGGAACTCAAAGAGAAAAACGTTTAATGCTGCCTAATTTTTGAATGGCACAACTACAAACGAAACGAAAAGCACTACAAACAACTACAAACGATTCTAAAGAAGACTGCGCAAGCGGATTTGAGATATCTAAATGTCGGGTGCGAGTCATTTTTTCGAATTTTTATATTTTTTAAGGGATAAAACTACAAACGAAATTATTGTTACTACAAATAACTATAATCGAAGTGCTATCGTTTTTTGTATTAAAAAATTAATTTTTTAAAAGTCGGGTGCCAGGTTCACATAGCTTGAAAATGAATCTGGTCACAATATTTTCTTGGCACGACAGGTTTTTAAGTAATTTGTGATTAAATAATCCAAAAATGGTGGCTATTTCGGCCAATTTTATGAATTTATTATAAGGAAACTTAATTTTTTGAAATATTTCTGCTAACTAAAGGATTGTATAGTACTAATCTTTACTTTTCAAATCCATTTTTGATTGTCATTGCATGATTTTTTTCATAAAAATATATAAGTTATAAGACTGCTCGTGCATAGTGGTCTAATAAACCATTCCAAGTTAACCGTGTACTCTTGGTCTTATCACGAATCAAAATTTGGGTAAAAACAAATTTTTGAATACTTGCCATTTTTTTGGAATTAAAAATGATGGATCCAATGTGGCAGACAGAATCACAATAAAAAAGTATAAAATTTAGAAACGTTTATTAAAATGTGTAAGAATTATATTTCTACAGGATATATATATATATATACAGGGTCTACCAAAAGTGTGGAAACCCCTAAATATCTCGGAAAATATACGTTTTACAGAAAAGTGTTTCCAACAAAAGTTGTAAGGTTTAAGAAGATCTATATACTGATTCTATCAGTTTGACCTTGGATGGCGTCGTCAAGGTCAGGTCAAGGTCACATTGACTTTTTTAAATGACACCCCCTACATTTGATTGCATATTCTTATAGCTTAATTCAAGAGCTTTCCAAAACACTATAATAATGTTCATTTTTATTAAGTACTTTGCGAGTTATGAGGGTTGAAATAATTTCTTAATTTTACATAAACCATAAAATATCTAGTAAACCATTCATTTTTCGATTATCTTACCTTCATACTTTTATGTACAAAATAATGAAAGGAATCAATTGGTGTAAAGAAAACATACAGTTGTTTTTAAGAAAAAATATGGAATTGTTAATTGCAAATTACATATTTTTTCTTAGAAACAACTATGTGTTTTCTTTACACCAATTGATTCCTCTCATTAATTTGTACATAAAAGTATGAAGGTAAGATAATCGAAAAATGAATGGTTTACTAGATATTTTATGGTTTATGTAAAATTAAGAAATTATTTCAACCCTCATAACTCGCAAAGTACTTAATAAAAATGAACATTATTATAGTGTTTTGGAAAGCTCTTGAATTAAGCTATAAGAATATGCAATCAAATGTAGGGGTGTCATTTAAAAAAGTCAATGTGACCTTGACCTGACCTTGACGACGCCATCCAAGGTCAAACTGATAGAATCAGTATATAGATCTTCTTAAACCCTACAACTTTTGTTGGAAACACTTTTCTGTAAAACGTATATTTTCCGAGATATTTAGGGGTTTCCACACTTTTGGTAGACCCTGTATATATATATATATATATATATATATATATATAGGTATATATATATATTATATTTCTACAGGAGATATATTTCTACAGGACTTTTTTGATAACCGAATCAGATGTAAGCCTTTTCAAATTTCAAGATCAAAACATTCCTACCTTAAATTTTTTTTATTATTACTGAGGTCTATTCCGTACTCTAATCTATTACAATCTGGTCAGTAAAACTAATTAGCAATTGAATTCTAACCTAAGATTACTAGAGTTAGTTAAACTTAAGGGGGTAGAGTTTTAGTCTAGAGAGTCGGAAAAATCGATTTTTTTTTGCATATTTTGCAAGTATTTGATATGAAAAATATATCTGCAAGAAGATTTAGCCCGATTCACAAAATTGACAAAGTTATAGCACCTTCTAGGGAGTGATCTCTGGTGTGCGCTCAACCACTCGGGCTATGTGGCACATAATATAGCATTACATTGACATTTATATTTCGATTAGGTTTGGTTAGTGAATTGCTGGAACGTTGTTTAGGAGTAGAAACAAAATAACAATGAAAATTTTTTAAATTTGTTAATTTAGACTTTTGCTCCAAAACACTTTCATTCTGGAACAAAGATTGTTGAAATAGCAACTTTTCTGGCAATTATTATCTTTAATGAAAGATTTATAACAATTTTAAAAGTTATAAACGTAACAGGAATGATTATTGACCAGCAAGCGGAAATGTATGCAAATTTTTGGAACGAAACTCATATCACTCGCTCGAAACGGAATTCAATTGACTTCGCTAAAGACTAGAGAATAAATCGCAAAGAAGAGAGAGCAGCTCAGGATAGAACTCTTATAAGCAGGAAAAAGATCCCTTATATGGCTCTGAGCTAACTGATTGATCGTAAACAAAATTATTTCTATGTAATCAACACAAAAAACTTTGAACATGTTTTTTTCGAAATCACATTTCTCAAACTGGCGCTCATGATATCTCGAAAATCAGTTGACCAATTGAATCAGGCTTATGCACACATCTTCAGCATATGTGTGGCTATAGCCGTTATCAAAATCAAGTCGAAAAATATTTTTTAAAATTTTTACGGTTCTTCAATGATGAAAAAAATGACAAAAATCAGGACTTAATTTTCTAAACGACGTTTTTTTTTAATTTTCAATATTTTTTTTTCTTTTGGTACCTGCTATAGCCAAACTCATACCTGCTATAGCCAAACTTATACTAATTAAGAATCTTTTGGTTTTTTCTTTCAAATAAACAGAACAGCTGGAATCACGGACGCCATGGATTAACTTTTTTTCACGGTTTCATTTAATATTATATACTGAGTTTATTTATAATCATTTTCTAATAAAAAAAAATTTTTAAGCTACTTTAAATATGTAGGAAAAAACCTTATTCTAAAAAATCTTATACTTTTTTTTTTAAATTTGTAAAAATAGCATAAAAATTCGACTTCTAGATTAGAATATCTCCTTAAACTAAAGTCTGCCTACTGACATCCTTTTAGGTTTTAATAACTTAATTGCACTGATTAATTGCACTGTAGTATTAGCAGTGTCCTTGCTTTTGCACCGATCTATTTACACTAACTCAAAGGGTTTCGTCATTTTGAGCCTTCGTACTAATTGTGAGTTATCAAGTTGTTATCAAGTTGTGGTCTCTGGATTCACATGTTTGTGGAGTTGATCTTCATGTCTTCTTGCAAACTTCTTGATTGTGTTATCAACTGTTTCCATCTCCAGGTCCCTATTGAGGTTAATCGTCGCTATTTCTAATGTACCAAAGGGTATTTACGATGTTCCTCGCACTTTATTTTGAAATCGTTGTATGATATCTTTGTTACTCTGCTTGGTGCAGCCCCAAAGCTGGGCACATAGGTCCATACCGGTTTCAATAGCTGTTTGTATAATAACAGTATATTGTGCAGAGACAAAGTGGATTTGTATCCGATCAGCCAGTACATTTTTCTAAATTTCAATCCAAGTTCCTCTCTCTTCTTTTTGGACTGAGCCTTCCAGCGAAGCTTGGCATTTAGTGTGAAGCCTAAATATTCTGCAGTATTTGAGGGAAATTTGTTATTAATATTAACTGATATATGTTGAGTATTTTTATTTATAAAATTAACATGTACTGATTTTGTCTCATTAAGTCTGATTTGCCATTGTACCTCAAATTTGATATATTTTTATAAATAGGATGATATTATAGGATGATATTATATGATTGGTCGGAAAAGTCCAGCAAATGAAAAATGATGAATTCTGATTTTTATATTTTCGGATTTTATTAAATAGAATAAACTGACAAAAACTATAAGAAATCACATATGTAACACTAAAATATATTTATATAATTAACTGGTTGAAGTATGGCATGTTTCTGAAGCGGTTTTTAAAAAGTGCATATAATTAACAAAATACTATAATTATATGTATGTAGAATAGTACAATACAGTATAGCATAAAAATAATATATTGCAATATATCCTACGGAAGACATTTTTATTATTAAAAAAAGAATCTCTAAGATTATTAAAAAATTCTAATTACTCCAAAAATGATTTCTACGTCTATTAAGCTGACACAACTACTTTAGCACAATCTCACAATCAATAAAACTTATATAAATTTAATATTCTTTTGTTGCTAATTTGTTGCTAATTAGTTGCTCTTCCCGATTTTTTTGCACCACTTTTAAACTTCGAAAATCACCCCTAAAGTTACCCCATATTAAAAAAGTATTATGAAATTAATCAGAGAGAATTTATCAGATATCTTGATCGATAACGTTACAATAATTTTGTTGCTCGTCATTTTTAATGAATCCGATTTTATTGCTATTTTATTGCTAATTACTGCTATTATTTCGGGGTTAAAATGTTCCCCCAATTTGTTGTTCACTAAATATATAATATTGAATTTGTTGCTCAATGATTGACTTAGAAAAATCGATTCGGACGAGTGACTGTGCTAGCTTGCCTACAAGAGTAAAATATATTAATGCAATTAATTACTGCTATTATTTCGGTCTTAAAATGTTCCGTTAATTTGTTACTCTCTAAATATATAATATCGAATTTGTTGCTCAATGTTCGACTTAGAAAAATCAATTCGGAGTGGCTGTGCTAGCTTACCTACAAGAGTAAAGTATATTAATGCAACTACTGTTATTATTTTTATCTTAAAATGTTTCCCTAATTTGTTGCTCTCAAAATATATAATATCGAATTTGTTGCTCAACGTTTTGAGCAACGTTTGACTTCGTTCGGGTCGATTTTTTTAAGTCAAACATGGAACGATAAAATCGGATTCATTAAAAATGATGAGCAACAAAATCATTGAAACGTTATCGAACGAGATCTTAATTCTCAATTTCATAATACTTTTTTAATATAACTTTAGAAGTGGTTTTCGAAGTTTAAAAGTGGTGCGAAAAAATCGGGAACAGAGCATCTAATTACAAACAAATTAGAACTAAAGAAATATATCGGTTTTTTTGTTTTAAAAATTTCTTTTGTGGCTGTGCTAATTTTAATCTAAAGTTAATACAGCCACTATTTTCTCCGAATCTAAAGCAACAAAATCGCGAATAAAATAACAAAATAGCAACAAAAGAGCACTAAATTTATATATAAGTACTATTTTGCGACTTCACATTAGTTATTAGATATTAGTTTTAAAAAATCAGCCACACAATCTGCGATAGTACAAACGCACGACGAGAAGAACGATCCTATTTTAATGTGATAGTAGGCATGCAAAGTGATGGTTGGGACGCTCTCCAAAACACGATAGAGAAACACTTCGCTGCGTAGTATTACGTTACAGTGGGACATCTCTTCATGAGCTTCTACTCGCGTGGATTGTCTGATCTTTTAAAATTAATATCTATTTATTGTGAAAAATCGCAAAATGATAAATTGTTTTACTCGGTTTAATATATTTTATCAGCACACGATAAGTGAAGTAAATATTATCGAACATATTATATAAAAAATCAAAAAGAAAATGGTATAAGAGCCAACGCGCGGTAGTTGGAGCGCAGAGAAGTAACAACACTTCCTTCTTTTTTCAGTAATAGTTTATTAAAAAACACATTATAATAACAAAAAAGCGAACGTTTCGGATCATCTTTTGATACTTCTTCAGCGCGATGTTAGCAATATATATTACAGATAGTGACGCGTTACATTAAACGAATTTATTCTCGACGCGTAGGTGACGCTAAATTGCATCCCGCGGAGGTCTAGTAAGCACTCTGCTTTCAACAATAAATTAACTATAGTTATGCTATACGACGTCACAGCAGATCTAGCAAATCAAGTAAAAATAATAAAATAAATACCGAAAGATATTACAGGTGAATAAACTTTTTTGCTTAAATTAATAGTTAGAAGCATGGTTCACCAGATTCCGCGCTTTTTTACAATTAATAATATAGTATGCCGCTGTGCGTCTATTCGAGATTTGATGATGAACTATATAAATATGTCCTCGGTTCTCAGGACGTAAACATGGACTCAACCAAGGACATGCGCAATTGACTCAATGATAACAAACATACCGACGCGTGAACAAACGACTCATGTTTTGAGTGTGCAGTTAGCCTCACATTATCAAAAATTTAAAAAATTAATCAGAGTTCTGATAGCCTCCTTAATAGTTTTAAAGTTCTCTATCGATTTTAAAAATTCCGTAAAAGTTCCGTTATTTAAAGTACCGAAAATAGACTTAAAGTTATGGGGAGCCAACTTTACATTTTTTGTAACTTTAAAGCGATATAACTTTTTTCCTATTAATTTTAGCGCTTTAATTGTTAAGAATCATTATTAGAACTCTTTGGTGAGCCTCTCATCAGAACTCTAAACAGAATTGTCGGTTATCGGGAAAAATTTTCATCTCAATAGGACTTCAAGAATTTTCTCTCGATAACCACCAGTTCTGTTTAGAGTTCCAATGGCCCCCCGAAAAGTTCTATCAAATTACTTTAATTTCGTATATTAATTATTTAATAATATAATTGATTATGTAATATAATTATATTATAATATTATATAGTTTAATAATTATAATTTCTATTTTCTTGACCATAAAAGTATTTAACATTTTTTATATATTTTATTTTTTTACTTTCTATTTTTTATTACATGTAATATATTTCGTTTATAACAATTATTAATTTTTTTATTTGATGTTTTTCTTTTTTAGATATATTATTAACAATTTATTTCTGTTTAGAAATTTAGTTTATTATTACGACGTTTCGACCATATGGTCGTGGTCCTTATCAAGTACATACTGCAAAGATTATAAATTGATAAATTAATTGACAGTTTCAATATATAACACGCTCAACAAATTAAAATGTAACAATGTTAGTATACCGAAGCCATAAATCAGGAGACCGGCATAGACGATGATCTTATAAATTGCACAAATCACATTAACAAAAACGTTATTTATAAAAAGATTTAAATTAGAGAGAAATTGATGTGTCCGTGAGAGACTTCGTCAAGAGACTAAAAACAAACGCTATGAGACGGGACTATGTGACCTTTATTATTTTATCGTAAATATTATTTGTTTTTTTAAAATTTTAAATTAAAATACATTTTGAATTAATATTGTATCATGAGAGAGAGAGGGGGGAGGGAGGGAGAGGGAGAGCAGACTGAATACAAAAGAGTAAGCGAGATAGAAGTTGAGATGGCGTTACTGACCAACTTACTTATCTTGCGCATGCGCATTCCGTTTTGGCCAACACAAAATCGGGAGAGTTACGCTACTGTATAATACTGTGCAATAGGTAATTGAAGCCTTAAGAGATTGACAAATCACAGTCAAGTATGAAGAGAATACTCGACTGTGATTGGTCAATTTTTTAAGGCTTAGGGCTTAAATTATCTATTGTAAATCGGCACTTAGATTTAGCGTTGGATAGCGTTTCAGAGAGATGGTGTTTAATAAAGGAAGTGCAGTATTCTCCGCGACGAATTCTTGACTGCAGTTTGGTTTATATTAAATTTTACTTTCTTTACCTTTAATGGAAAAATATACCAACAAACATTCAGAACTCCCATGAGCTCTCCCCTATCCCCCATTATTGCCTATATCACTCTGCAAGATTTGGAAAATAAAGCAATTGGACGAGTTCCCTTCAATCTACCATTCCATTATAGATATGTGGATGATATAGCTTTGGCAGCTCCCTCTTCTATATTTAATGAGGTCTTGGGTATCTTCAATTCTTTTCACCCAAGGCTTCAGTTCATATTGGAGGAGGGAGTTGATAATAAACTTAATTTTCTTGATGTTACGATAATCGTGAACAATAATTTAATCGAATTTGATTGGTATCGTAAACCTACTTTTTCTGGAAGATATCTAAATTATAAGTTGAATCATCCACTATGCCATAAGAGGGGAACAATCATAGGATTGGTGGATCGTGTCTTTTTATTGTTGCATCAAAGATTCCATCAAAAAAATTTTGAGCTGATAGTCAGCGTCCTCTTGGACAATGGCTATCCTCTATTTTACATTTTCCATGTAATACGAGAGTGTCTGAAGTTGCTATTGGCCTTGAATCGGACAGGCTTGGAGCCCGACGAGGACCACCTTGAGAAGAGACTCTCTTCATATTTCACAATCCCATACATTCCAATGTTTTCGGAACAATTTAAGCAAGTTCTTCGCAATCATGACACGGGAGTTTCTTATTTCGGCTTAAATAAACTTCGTAATTTTGTCAAGGTCCATAAAGACATAATACCAAAAGATGTATGTAACAATGTAGTGTATAAAGTCTCATGCAATGATTGCGATGCGTCATATGTCGGCTAAACTAGCAGACAGTTAAAAAAACGAATTTCTGAACACCGAAATCACATCCGACGAAATATGTCACAATCTTTGGTTATAACTAATCACAGACTGGAAAGTCAGTCACGATTTTAATTGGGAAGAATGTGAGAGTTTGGACAGGGAGTCCCCGTTGGGCAAAACGCTTGTCTCTAAAATACTGTTTATCAAGCGTCAAAAAATAGCTTGAACTTGAAGAATGATACAGAGGGCTTGCATCATACATTTGCGACGATAATTTATCGAAAATATGAGTCGTTTGTTTACGCGTCGGTATGTTTGTTATCATTGAGTCAACTGCGCATGTTCTTGGTTAAGTCCATGTTTACGTCCTAACAACCGAGGACATATTTATATAGTTCGTCATTGAATCTCGAATAGATATGAGGCGCACAGCGGCATATATTATTAATTGTAAAAAAGCGCGGAATCTGGTGACCCATGTTTTAACTATTAATTTAAGCAAAAAAATTTATTCACGTGTAATATCTTTCGGTATTTATTTTATTATTTTTATTCGATTTGCTAGATCTGCTGTGACGACGCATAGCATAACTATAGTATATTTAATTTATTGTTGAAAGCAGAGTGCTTACTAGACCTCCGCGGGATACAATTTAGCGTCACCTACGCGTCGAGAATAAATTTGTTTAATGTAACGCGTCACTATCTGTAATATATATTGTTAACATCGCGCTGAAGAAAGATCAAAAGATGATCAAAACGTTCGCTTTTTGTTATTATAATATGGTTTTTAATAAACTAATATTGAAAAAAGAAAGAAGTAGTGTTAATTCTCTACGCTCCAACTACCGCGCGTTGGTTCTTATGCCATTTTTTTTTATTTTTAGATTAGTTGACCCAAGTCTCTAATTATTAAACTGTATAAATAAAATTTAAAAAGTTGAAGAAGCTGAAATTATACTTACTATTTCGGTTTCCATACGATTTGAATACTGTTATATTTGTACATAATTAGATCATTTGTAATTACTTCCATCAGAATGCAGTATATGCCGAGTCTTCTGACTACGAGATAATATGTAATCGTTAATACATATCTTTGAAATAATTCTGAAACCTATATAATAAATTGTATAAAATAATTAATATTTAAAAAATATAAAAGTTATAGTAATTCTTGTACATAGCATATGACAAATTATTACAGTATTGTAAAATACTTTAACATAATTTACATTTAAATATTTGATTTTAGGATCTGATATTATCAATAGTTGATATAATTTTTGGATGTCTAAAATGTATATTCTTCAAGTACACATAATTTGTTTTGTTTTTGGATCCCAGAAATTGTCATCAATATTGTTATGTTTCCAAAAAGAAAATTGTTTCGACAGGCTCGAAAATATTGAATGTTTAGGATATTTACTTTTAAGGCGACATAGTACTTCTTGCGCAATTCTATCTAATCACGTATTTACAGTTGAATAACCTATATAATAGAAAGAGAAAGTAATAGAAATAGAATAGAAAATATTGAGTCTAGTAATAGAAAATATTGAGCCACTCTAGTAATTTTTCGTTCCAAAGACTGCTTTTCGTCCAGCTTATTTAGTAATAATTGGATTTACTTGTGTATATACCGATATTGTTTTAGACAAATAAAAATTAACTCAAAATTATATTTATAGTTGTCAAATTGCAATTAAGTGGACTGAAAAAATTTATATATTAACTAAAGAATAATTTCATTGATTTATAATGTTAAAAACATTTAGCTTGTTGAATTTTATCGTGATAATAATTGTGCAGAAATTTATTTATTTAGTTCATCTGAAACAAAATAATAAGACCTAGAATCTTCAACTATAGAATATAGAAGATATTCCAATTCTTTTTTGTTAATTTCCAATAAATTATTGTCAGTCATACATAATACTGTAGCTTTTCGATACGTTGTATTCCTGCCTTTATTTCTTTTTTAAAATTTAAATGCTGAAAAATTTTCTTTGGGTTCTCTGTATACTTTTTTGCAGCAGTAGAACATCTAAATTTCAAACAGAAAATTTTTAAGATGTATATTAGAAATAACTTCATAATTTGCAAAAATTTGATTGATATATTTTCTTCTAAATACATATGAATTTTTTAATTACATACAAATTAATGTATATACTACTTAAAAAAATTAAGGGATTACTACTTTTTTTCTGAAAACTAAGTCATTTTCGAATGGCCATATCTTTGTGAAAAATGATCGTACAGAAAAAAACAAAAAAAGCATTTTAAAACTTGAAATTTCTAGTTTTCGAATCAATTATTTCAACATTTTTTAGTACTCATCATCATCGAGTTATTCGACAAGAAAGCGTTGAAGAAAAATTTAAAAAATTTTTATTAAACTTTGAAAGTATTCGTATGAAGATAATAATTATTTAAAAAAAAAAGGAAAAAAGGCGTTACAAAATAGTATTACTTTAAATCCCGAAGAAAAGATAGGCAACGAGGAAGAGACAGAAAGGAATATGGAATGAAGAAAGAAGGCTAAGAGGTTTAGAGAGAAGGTAGGAAAGATAGAACAGGGGCGGAGGGCATTGAAGAGGAATGGAAAAAAATGGAAAATAAGCTGAAAGGGGCGATGAGGAAACGGAAAAGGAATTGGATAAGGGGAAAAAGAGTGGAAGAGAATGGTGGGATGAGGAATGTAAGGAGATAAAAAGGGAGGTGAGAGATGAATTGAGAAAATGGAGGAAGAAAGAAGAAGGGAAAGAATACAAGGAAAAGAGATTAGAATATAGAAAGCTATGCGATAGGAAGAAGAAGGAAGAAAATGATAGATGGGAAAGAGAAACGAAGGAAGTCAAAAGAGAGTCAGAGGTATGGAAAATAGTAAATAGAGAGAGGAAAAGGAGGGAAGCGATAAATGAAGAGATTAAATTAGAAAAATGGACGGAATACTTTATGGGACTATTAGGAGGAGAGGAGGAAAAAATAAGTAGGGAGGAAGAGGTAGAAGAAAGGGAAAGGGAAAGGGAAAGGGAGGAGGAAATAGGCAAGGAGATAATAAAAGAGGCATTGAGAAGCATGAGAGTAGGGAAAACGTCGGGGATAGATGAGATCCCGAATGAGCTATGGAAAAATGGGGGAAAAGAACTAGAAGAATGGATAGTAGAATTCTGTAATAGGATATGGAGAGGAGAAGGTTGGCCAGAGAAATGGAAAGAAGGGCTGATAATTCCAATTGTGAAAAAAGGAAAAGGAAAGTAGAGGAATATAGGGAAGTGACACTAATGGCATCTTTATACAAGGTATATGCTATGGTGCTAGCGGAGAGATTGAGAAGGGAGGTAGACGAAAAAGGATTAATCCCACAGAATCAGACAGGATTTAGAAGAGGAATGGGTACAATGGATAATATATATGTATTGAACTATTTAGACTGGCAAATTGAGAGAAGAAAAGGGAAAATGGTAGTAATGTTTGTAGACTTAAAGGCAGCGTTTGACTCGGTGGATGGAGGAAGGTTAATAGGAAACGATGAGGGAGAGGGGAATAAGAAAGGGGCTAATAGATAGGACGGAGGAGATAATGAAGGAAACGAGATGCAGAGTTAAGGTAGGGGGGAGATGGGAGAAAGTTTTTGGACAGTAAAAGGTGTAAGACATGGCTGCCCATTGAGTCCAATTCTATATAACATTTTGATGGTGGATATAGAAGAGGAAATGGAAAAGGTGAAATGGGGAGGGATAAAAGTGGGAGAAAGAAAGGTGTATACTCTATCGTATGCAGATGATATGGTATTAATGGCAAACGAGGAAGATGAACTGAGAAACATGATAGGGAGGTTAGAAGAGTACCTGGATAGGAAAAAGTTAAAGCTAAACGTTAATAAAACAAAGATTATGAGATTTAGAAAGGGGGGAGGCAGGACAAAAAGAAGGGAATGGAGATGGAAAGGAGAAAAGATAGAGGAGGTAAAGGAATTTACTTATTTAGGATATAAGATGCAAAGGAACAGAGGACAGGAGGGACATGTCAGGAAGAGGATAAGGAAGGCAGCGGCAATTATGGGACAGGTATGGGGAATAGGGAAAAGAAGATTTGGGAAAGACTGGGGAAGAAGGCTATAGCTGTTTGATAAACTAATATGGACAGTAGTGAGTTATAGGGTAGAGATTTGGGGATGGAAAGAGAGAGAGGGAATAGAAAGACTGGAAGAAAGATACATAAGATGGGTTTTAGGAGTAGATAGTAGAACAACCAGGATATATGGTAAGGGAAGAAATGCAGAGAGAGAAAGTAAGAATGAGGGCGGGGAAGAGGGCATGGAGCTGGGAAAAAAGGATGGAAGAAGGAAAGGGAAGTGAAATTGCAAGAAGTTGCTGGAGTGAGATGAGAAAAAGGGTAAAAGAAGGAGGAAGGGTAGGATCAAAATGGTAGAGGAAAAGGGAGAGTTACTTTGAGGAAAGAGGATGGAAGATTGAGAAGGTGGAGGTTAAAAGAGAAAAAAGACAGAGGAGATTTGGAGAGATATTAAAATATGATAGGGAAGAACAAAGGAAGGAGAGAAGAGAAAAAATAGGGAAATCAGAATACAATAGATGGTATGGAGAAATAAATGGAGAGGGCTGAATTAAATGATAATTATAATTTTCTCTTTATATAATATAATTATTATTTAATTTAATAGAATGAATACGCCGGTGCACGTGGTTCAATCGCATTTTAACTCCGTTAAAAAAAGAAATGAAAAATATATCGATATCGATATTAAAGCGCGCGAGACACGTATAGAGACAGCGCGGTATCCCGTGCGATATATAGCTGTTTCGCTCGCACTCTCTCGTTCGAGCGCCGAGCGAGAGAAACGGCTATCGGACACCTCTAATTCGGTATCACGTCTTATAGTGCTTTCTCTCTCGCTCTTGTGGCGTGCGCGAAGGACGGAACATCGGAATGCTCTCCACTACTCTACTCCCACTTTCTCTCCCGCTGCCTGGCTCGCGTACATGCGCGCTTCGCTTGTGTGAGTCAGTGTGACGTCAGTGAGCGTCAACATAAGCATATCGGG
This sequence comes from Camponotus floridanus, assembly GCF_003227725.1. Taxonomy (NCBI): domain Eukaryota; kingdom Metazoa; phylum Arthropoda; class Insecta; order Hymenoptera; family Formicidae; genus Camponotus; species Camponotus floridanus. The sequence goes on along the minus strand of NW_020229224.1, from coordinate 94,542 downwards.
ACACCATTCCTGCCGGTGAGTGTACATGGTGTCCAAAAATTATGTGAATTTTATAATAAAGTTATAAACAAACTTCTTTTGGTTATAACTTTTTAATAAACAATGAGCGACAGCTAAAACCTTTTAGATGTTACTCAGGGCCGTGACTTTGTCCTGACCTTGTAACAATATATGTCAAGATTAAGTCATTTGGGACTAGATGTAAAGATAAATATTTACCAAAAATTTATTCAAAAATTGAAAATTAAACATTAATGTAAAATAAAAAAATAATATATTTTAATTTAAAAAACTTGAAGTTGTTAATGAAATTGGCAATTTTCCTAAGCTCAATAATATGCTCATAAAATCAGCGCCAATTTTTTTTTTCATTAAAATATTTTTAATTTCTTTGTTTTATATTAATTTTCAATTTTTAGATAAAGTTTTAATTTTTAATATTATTATTTTTGGAAACTAAAATAACTATTTTATAAAACAGTGTTTTAAATTAAAATATTTTTGCATAATTTTTTATTCGTTAGCGTATTATAATTTTTTATTCGTTGGCGGATTTTAATTTTATATCATTTTTTTGTAGGCAATTAAGACTATTTATTTTGCACAACTTTGTAATGTTTTATTATAAAAGTTTTACACTTTTATAATAAACAAAGCACTTTTACAGTTTATTTACGATAATAATGAATCATGAACCGCTAACACGTTAGCAAGCTTCCTTTATTAATTGTAACTTTGAATTGATCAAAAAAAAGCTTATTATGACTCATCGAACTTTTAGATGCATTAAGATTACGACTTTACTAGATTTTGATCTTTTACTATAACATATTTAATTATAAAAAAGTTTAATCTACAATAAAGCAATAAATAACTTAAATTATTAAAGTAACATACATGTAATATATACATATAACATACATGTGCTTTTCGATTGTGTCTAAGGGAATAAAGCGAATATTTCGATTAAATGTGAAATAAATGTAAAAAAAATAATATAAGTAACTTATGAGTGAAAAAATACCTCTGATGAATATTTCTTTTTCCAAAAGTAGTTGCTCAATGTGTCTGCTGTAATCTTTTGCACATGGACACTCACAATATCTTCTACTTATGCTTTTGTTTTCCAGAATGATTATCATTATTTCGTCAAACAAGTGTTATTGTAGTCATCGTAAAAAATTCAACGATTCTCGAAAAAACTCGCAATAGATGTTATTTACTTTGTACTAATTTTATGTACTTATTTGTGAACACGTGTAAATCACGAATGTGAGCGCAAAGGTTATCTACTATCACTGCCTGAGATGCATCTGTAAAGTGCATTTTCTTTGATGTGAACAAGAATAGATAAAGAAACATGCATTGTTCTTACTGTTAGAAATGTTTCCAAGTGTTTGATTTACGATTCGGGATAAAATGGACACAGATTTTTTTATTTTGATTGGTTAGTAAAACTAGTGAATAGAGGCAAGTATCACAATCTCTCAGAAAAAAAATTCTAAACTATATCTTTTAATTGTTTTTGAGATTTGGTTAATGTCCAATACTTTAGTCCAATATTTATTATTTTAATAATTATTTTAATAGAGAATTTTTCAGCTGTGTATGTCAATTACATATTGTGGTAATTATTTACTTTAGAGGAGCAACTTCTGAGGACTTTGACTTTGATATATGTTATAGTGGTCATCCTTCTGAGGGACTTTTAGAAGATTTTAGCTGTCGCTCATGATTCGTTGAAAAGTTATAAACATAAGAAGTTATAAATGGAATGTAAGTTATTGACACCGTGTAGCTGGAATTATAGTATATATAACCTATATAAACATGAATTGTAGTTTCTGTAGAATTCTCGATTCTTATCAAGTGACGCGGTAGTGTCGCGACGCCAAGTACAATACATCAAAAACAAGTCAAAGCATTGAGTTGAGAGTCACTACTCTCGACGCGGCGCTACCAAGTACCTTATTAAAAGAAATTTCGCGTCAAGTAAACTTTTGGTTAAGATATTTAATAAACTAAAGCCGTATCAAAAATCTAACGACACTTTTATTATAAAATGTGAATATATGCTTTCGATTGCGACCTGTTTGAACAAAATCGGTGCAGTCAATCCTGAGAAATGATGATCGAATATCAGAATTGTGATATTTTTCGTTTTCCTTCATTTCCAGAGACTCACGTACATATGCTCGCACGCACACACGCAAAGCGAATTTGTTCCTCAAGCGGCGTTCACATCGCTGCGTACGATTATTGCTTCGATATGTACAATGCTTTAAATGACAAAATCATATATGTGCATGTGCGCACATACGTGTAATATGCGCGCGTGTGTGTATGTATGTATGTATGTATATATGTATACAATAATTATGTATGTGTGTATATATGTATGTATGTATGTATACAATAATTATGTACTATAGAACTATAGAGTTATAGGCATACATAATTTATATACATAATTATATATATGTATGTATATATGTATATACAGGGTGACCCATTTTAACTTAGGCAGCCAAATAACTCGAAAAATAAGCACACTACGAAAAAATGGTTAGAATCAAAATTTCGTCATTTCGAGGGAGACGTACAATGACGTTAAAATCAGCCCCCCCATCCCTCCCCCTGGGCGGTGAGGGGGGGCAAGTTTGAAATCTTAAATGGAACCCCCTATTTTTCATTGCATATTCTTGTAGCTTATCTCGAGAGCTTTCCAAAACACTATAATTAAGTACTTTTTTATTCAGTACTTTTTGAGTTATAAGGCTTGAAATAATTTCTTAATTTTACATAAACCATAAAATATCTAGTAAACCATTCATTTTTCGATTATCTTATCTTCATACTTTTATGTACAAAATAATGAGAGGAATCAATTGGTGTAAAGAAAACACATAGTTGTTTCTAAGAAAAAATATGTAATTTGCAATTAACAATTCCATATTTTTTCTTAAAAATAACTGTATGTTTTCTTTACACCAATTGATTCCTCTCATTATTTTGTACATAAAAGTATCAAGGTAAGATAATCGAAAAATGAATGGTTTACTAGATATTTTATGGTTTATGTAAAATTAAGAAATTATTTCAAGCCTTATAACTCAAAAAGTACTTAATAAAAAGGTACTTAATTATAGTGTTTTGGAAAGCTCTCGAGATAAGCTACAAGAATATGCAATGAAAAATAGGGGGTTCCATTTAAGATTTCAAACTTGCCCCCCCTCACCGCCCAGGGGGAGGGGCGGGGGGGCTGATTTTAACGTCATTGTACGTCCCCCTCGAAATGACGAAATTTTGATTCCAACCATTTTTTCGTAGTGTGCTTATTTTTCGAGTTATTTGGCTGCCTAAGTTAAAATGGGTCACCCTGTATATATATATATATATATATATATATATATATATATATACATACATACATATATATAATTATGTATATAAATAATCTTTTTCTGCGTAATCATAACTTGTATGAATAGATTACTTGGATGAATAAAGTGATAGATGTTGCATGGAAGTAGGAAAAGAGTAACATCACATTTGTAAAATTGGAAATATATTGTAAGTTATGAGAAGATGTACTATATATGCTACCTTATAAAATAATATTTATTATGATACGCAACAAACTTGTATTAAACTTTTATGATAATTATGTTATTCGAATTTTTTACTTCTTTTTTTTCTCTTTAAACCTAGGAATGGCTAAATTTCACTTTAAATTTCATTTTGTTTAAGATAAAAATCTAATACACTGATAGAATTGCAGCATGTTTTATTTTAATTAAATCTGAACTTCTAAAATTTTCTTTGATTCTTCATACAAAATTTTATTTTATAATAAATAATAATGCAATAATAACGAAATCTATAATAGTAAATATGTAATAATAAAAACTTAATTAAATCAATAATTTTGACATATAATATATAGTAATATACCGGATGGCAATTAATAAATGATTTAGTAGTACAAAAGTGTAATTGGCCTAGAAGTGCTAAAAATGCATATATATTTTTTGCAGAAAAGGTATATAAATACATTTTACAAAAAGATGTGAAATCCTTCCAAAAAAAACCTTACAAAGGTAAAAAAAATACAAGTACATAAAAAATATTCCACCTTGTATGCAACAAAATGTTTAATAAAAAAATACCCTTATAATAAATAATTTATAAAAATTTTCCCTCAAAAAATATATATAATTTTCCTAAAAAAAATCAAAACTAAATATGAAATCAATAATTAATTAGCCAAGTACATTGAAGCAATTGATTGAGGGATTTGTAATTTGAAATATTTGTCACAAATTCAATCTTGCATTTATATATTAGATTCTCAACAAAATAAAAATGATTTTCAAAATAAGTTCCAAGTAAATTTGGAACTAAAAAAATTAAAACCAAAACAACTTACAAAAACTTGGTGTGCTCGGGTCGTATTATAATTCACATATTTTTATAATTGAAATTAATTACAAGTATATAATTCGCAAACTTTGTAAAATTATATGTATTATAATGTGACCCGAGCACGTCAAGTTTTTGTAAGTTGTTTTGATCTTAATTTTTTTAGTTCCAAATTTACTTGGAACTTATTTTGAAAATCATTTTTATTTTGTCGAGAATCTAATATATAAATGCAAGATTGAATTTATGACAAATATTTCAAATTACAAATCCCTATCAATTGCTTCAATGTACTTGGCTAATTAATCATTGATTTCATATTTAGTTTTGATTTTTTTCAGGAAAATTATATATATTTTTTTAGGGACAATTTTTATAAATTATTTATTATAAGAGTATTTTTTTATTAAATGTTTTGTTGCATACAAGGTGGAATATTTTTTATGTACTTGACGTATTTTTTTTACATTTGTAAGGTTTTTTTTGGAAAGTTTATATACAAGTGTTCAGTTATTCCTTAGACATTAAAATTAAAATTTGATTTAAATAAAAAATAGGTTTTGATTAGGTTATACCTTTCGAAAGTGGTGCCTCCCGCAGGGGAGGGGCGGAACCCACTGTATCCACGTGTATATATTTTACTTTGACTCTCGCAGAGAGTGAACTTTGCTTCATCTTACAAAGTACACGCGAGATCCATTTCACACCATCTCTGAGTCAGTGCGAAATGAGGTCTATTACTGAGTGGTTCCACATGAGTTTGTAATTTTTCATGCGAAGCGAAGACCCATAGACCTAGCCTTGTTTTGATTCAGGGATGATGTGAGATGGATTTCGCGTGTTTGCAAGTTGAAGCAAAGTTCACTTTCTGTGAAAGTCAAAATGTATACTTGCAGTGTGAAACATGAACATCTATATGTATACAACATCAAAAAATGTTTCATTTGTTGAGGATTGAACTCACAAGAATAAGTAATAGAAATCGTTTACAATGATGTTTAAGGAACAACTAAACATTTGTATATGAATAAGAATCGAGAATACAATTCATGTTTATGTAGGTTATATATACTATAATTCTATCTACACAGTGTCAATAAAATTTAAATTCCACTTATAACTTCTTATGTTGATAATTTTTCAACGAATCACGAGCGACGGCTGAAATCTTCTGAAGGTTACTCAGAAGGGTGGCCACTATAACATATGTTAAGGTCAAAGTCATCAGAGATTGCTCCCCTAAAGTAAATAATTACATCTGAGAAGAATATAAGAACGATATTGCACCACTGCTGCCAACTCTGTCACTAAAACGAACGTTTCCTGGCACTAATGCTGGCACTAATTTCTCTAACTGTATAGCGCCAATACGCTTTTTGAAAGAAAGGTATCATTCATGGATGTAATATACATGAACTCCGAATGTCCTTTGTTTTGCCAATTGTGAGTGAAGCCAACATCTAGAAAGAGGGGAGCTCTTTTCTCTTCTCTCTTTTTGTTTTTTTACAATTCGTCTGCGTAGAGAGAGAAACAAAGAATAGAGAGGCTGGATTATCTATCTCTTTCTATATGGCTTTCTATTGGCTTCACTTTTTTGGCCATATGCGGCGTCCATATATACTATATCCATGGTATCATTATCCTTGACAGTGCGAGTCCTTTGTTCGAATTAAAATTTTTGTGTGCTTTATTCTTAAGAATATCTTATACAATTTGAAACTATTACATTCGATGAGAATCAATATATGACTTCTAAATTTCTTCCAGAAATATCCCTGTCTAAACTATCTTTCCCTAATCCGCTCTCAACAGATTGAAACTACAATATTATTACGTCTTATAAGATACCATAAAATGAGCAGAAAACCAATTAATATTTAATATTTTAATTAATATTTTTATTTGTTATTCGCTTGTTGCTAAAAAGTTGTCAAAGCTTTCAAAGTAAAAAATTTTGCTCTGCAAGTTTCCTTAAAAAATAATGTTTTTAAAGGAAGATTAAAGTAACGAAACAATATGTATTGTACATATAGGAACAAAATTATACATAACACTAATATAAAAATTTATTACTTTCAAAGTATTCAATTTGTTGCAAAATAAATGTGATAATTACTTATATTAACGAACATCTCATCGATGACCTTGACTTTTGGATATTGTAGGGGTGAGGTTTATTGAGGGCTGATTAATTTTTCTCTTTGTTTTATTTGGCGGTCTCTTATGGTTTTTGAGATATTTAATGGAAAAAGTTTAGTGATTAAAACGTAATTTTCTAACTCCATATACATTTATTACACAAATTACATGTATCAGATATTTGCTTACATTATATTATGAGTTTCTGTTAGTTTAGTTTGCTCTATATTTAACCACGGCCTTCGCTTCGCCTTGAATAATACATGCGTGGACACCGTGGATTCCCAGATATAACCTAATTCAAATCTATTTATGATTTAATATCGAAATTAGGTTTTGGTTAGGTTATATTTTCTAAAAGTGAAGCTTCTCGTATTTCTGAAAGTGAAGCCTCCCGTACGGAGGGCGAAACCTACGTGTCCACGCAGATATTTTGCAAGACAAAGTGATGTTTTTTTTACATTTAACCATGGCTTTCGCTTCGTTTTGCGAAATATACGTGGATACCGTGGGTTTCTTCCTTCCCCTTATAAAGGAGCTCCACTGCCGGAAGATATAACCTAACCCAAACCTATTTCTGCTTTATAACTAAAATTTGGGTTATATAACCAACGTTTCATGTCTATTAAGCTGGCACAGCCACTTCAGCACAATCGAATAAAACTTATATATAATACTATAATAATATATTTAGTGCTCTTTTGTTGCTCACTTCTCGATTTTGTTGCTCCAGTTGATTCAGAAAAAATAGTGGCTGTGCTAACTTTAAAAAAAATCAAATAATTTTTTATTTATCGTATGTTGTTCTATTATACAGGGTGTATTCTACAAAGTGGAAAATATTGCTATGGTGGATTCAAGACACAAAAATAAGAGAAAAAGATCATATAAACATATGTCCGATATGATCTTGTTTTCAAGTTATAGCTTCTTTTATTTTTTAACAGAATTGATAGTTAAGGTAACAGGAAGTGCTCAAAATGACTACTTCTAACTTGAATACAGGCTTCAACACGTCTTATCATAGATTGATTATTTCAAAAATTTTGGATATTGCTCAAATTTATCGGCAACCATCTTCAACACATTGAAATAGCTCGACATTGTCAATGGATGTTTTGTATATATGTTTATACGAACTTTTTCTTTTATTTTTGTGTCGTGAATCCACCATTGCATACTTCCCACTTTTTAGGATACACCTTGTATAATGTCATTTCGTCATTCCATACATGTTAATACATAATTACGAAAAATTAATAGTATTTATCAAAATAAAATATTTTTTATAAAACTTTAATAATTCTTATAAAATGAATTTTATTATAATGCTTGCTAATTTTTTAAAAAGATAATGAATGTGAGCGATACATTTTTATATCAACATAACGTTGCCTCAACATAAAAAACATAAAATCATGTAATTCGTGGAATGCGTATACAGAGTGTAACTGAAAAAGCGCTCACGGTGCAAATAGCGTTATTCCTGATTAAAAATTCGAATCGAAAAGTCCTGAACCATTTTTTTCTATAATGTTTAATAAAACGGTAATTATTAAGTAAAGTTGCGTCAATAAGCACTGACTTTTAAACGGGTGCACGTCAGTGAGCCGCGCGTCTGGTAGTGTGTGTGAGCGCTCCGCTGCTACGGCGCTATGTCATGCCTATCGCGCAATATTCTTATGCGTTGTAATAATGTGAAAAATTTTATTTTGCATTAAAAATCATATTTTTTCGTCAAAAGTATTTCCTTAAAGAAAATTTTGACAAGGAGGTTAAAGATCGGTACTTATTGGCGCAGCTTTACTCAATAATTACCGCTTTATTAAGCATTATGGAAAAAAATGGTTCAGGATTTTCCGACTCAATTTTTAATTAGGAATAACGCTATTTGCTCCGAAAGCGCTTTTTCAGTTACACCTTGTATACATACGATTGCATATAATTATTTTTATATACATCTATTAATTTTATTATTTGTATTTATAATCTATTAAGATGAATTACTCAGAAATTATATAATTTAAATAATGATATCAGATTCTAAGTCGTCACAATATCACAATATGTCAAATTAAATTATAATACACACATATATATACAGAATGTCCCAGTTATCTTCTGTCCACTAAAACTCGTTAAACTGAAAGTAATCTTAAGGACATAAAGTCCTGCATCATTTTGCATAAAATTACGTAAAATTTCGAGGTATTAATTAAAGAAGATCGGCCAATAGTTGCGCGTGGCTAAGCATAGTCGGCCATTCCAGCGAGGACGGCCCACCTTCTGCCCGAAACATGACTGCTTGCGACGATGAATATCAGGTGGCAGAAAAAAATGAAGTAAAAATGATTCTTATAAACTTGTAAACATCATATCTAAAAATCTAAAAGTTTTTTTTCGAATTCTTAACATTCTTTTAAATAATTTTAGAGTTCTATGTAAACATTTAAAATTATTTTAGTGATTAAATACAAAAAAAATTCAAAAATATGATGCGTTAAAGTTCACGCATCGCACCAAATCATATAAAATCATGTAAAATCAATTATTCTTCGGAATTTTATTTTACAATAGTTCTGCAGTTCTAAATCAAATATACCAATTTTAGCAAATTAAAAACAAAAAATTGATTTTTGATAACTCGAACTATAATTCGTCTACATATAATTATTTTTATTTACGTAACATATAATTATTTTTCAAATAAAAACTATTTTCAAACATTTAAAAATCAATATTTATTTAAAATATTATAATTATCTTACAGGGAAAAAGTTATAAGATTTGTAAAATTCAAAGAATATTGCGCAGAATTCTTATCAGATCGACTAGAGTCCGTAAAAAAAAAATTGTTTAAATAAAATGATTGTTTTAAATGGTTGATTTTATATGCTAAAAATAGTTTTTGTTTGAAAAATAATTATTTGATTAGGAAGTGATTAAAATTTCTTACAAAATCGCATAGAAATATCGCAAAAATACGATCCGATCTCATTTTTATTCACAGTAGTTAGGACTGACAAGAATTAAATTTTTTATATTTCGATAACTGAACTGAATCAATCTTTAATGATATATGGAGTACATGAAATTTTTTGCTTAGAAATAAATTCTAGAATACATTCTAGAAATTCGTATCCTCATGGAATATTTGATTGTGACAACAAATTTTATAAAACTTCTTCAGATTGATGATCATGGGTAACGCGTCCACATTCGGTGAATGGATAAGCTATTACAGAGAAACGCGAATAAAACGGAATTTATGATTCGTTCATCGTATCGAAAGTAACATTGACCTCGATCCAAATCGAGTCCTACTTATTAGACAAGATACTTTAGGTCGCACCTGTGTATCTCGCACGCGAAACCGGTTCAGAAACGTTAACCATGGGATGCATTTACTTTTCAGACGACACAGTAATGGACAGCTTCGCAACGGCGAATCCTTTTACAAACATCAAGGATTAAATTTGAAGAAGAAGAAGAAGATTTCGCTCGCGGAGCGGAATCTAGATGCTGGATAGGACGAGGGAATAGAGAAGAAAAGAAGAGCGCGAGAGAAGAAACAGAAAACGCAGACGTATCAGACTCAAACAAAAACCGAGTTTAAGATAAGGGAAGAAAGAGGGATGGGCGCTGGGATGGGTAGGAGTGGCACGAGCGGCGGTCTTCTCGAGGCACTTCCCACGGGAACCCCGTTTCACGTGGCGATGCTTGGCCTCGATAGTGCCGGAAAGACAACTGCCCTGTACAGACTCAAATTCGATCAATATCTCAATACTGTGCCGACTATCGGTTTTAACTGCGAAAGAATTCGCGGTGGCATCGGAAAAGCTAAAGGTACGTTTTCTTTGTTTCTGTTCAGTTTTTCTAAATTGTTTACAAAAAAATTTCAATAAACTAAGTCTTAATATTTTTTGAAGACCAATTGTCATTTTTTCTTATTCTTCTTACTAATTAAGTTTGTAAAATTTTTCATTTTCCATTTGTTTTCTGTGTTTCAATTTTATTCTTGCATTATGCAATATATAATTAAAATGATAATTAAAATGAATATACTCAAGAAGATGATGTATAAACATATTATTTTATATTTATTTTCTCAGTCTGAATTGATTATGTACATAGTTATTTATAAAAATTTTAATAAATTAAGTCTTAAGTAATTATTTTTTAAAGTTTCAATTTCTTACTCTTTTTTATTTTTTACTAATTGAATTTTCTTGAGCTGAAATTCTCTTTTTCCGCTCTCTATTTCAATTTTAACATCTGCACCATACAATGCAATTAAAATTAATGTAATCAGAAATATTATATACGAGCATATTTTTTTATATTCGCTTTTTTTATTCTAAATTAATTGCATATATAATGATATATAATTTATGTAGACATGAGCAATGTTGAATGAAAAAGCAATCAGCAAATAAATAGATTATAAAAGATAAAAATGTTTAATTATCTATTATATTTTGGAAAAATTGACTAATCATTTAAATTTTAATTTTATTGTAATATGTAATTATTAAATATTAAACTGATAATATATTCTATTAATTGCATTGTTGTACAATAATATATATACATTGCATAAATAACATTCTCTGTAAAAATGCAATCGAATGAACAATTATTCTTTCATAATATATGTGATTTTGATATTTGATTCTGAAATTAGTGTAATGAATTGAAAATTGTCATATATTATATTAAATTCGAGGAATTCTTTAATTAAAATCTATTAATCTAATTACATATAATTCAATAAAAAGTAATGTTGTTTTAGTACAAAAGTAATATTTTTTGTAGTTTTTTGACATTAAATACGACTTCTGAATTGCTCTATAATGTTATAAATTCGAAAACTTTGCAATTAAAATTACAGAAAACGATTATTTTATTATATTTCGTCATATACATTATAACTACAATGCGTAATGTGTTCGAGAAATTTTATTGCAATCAAAATTAAAAATGATATTAAATGATTAATCTTGTCCTTGTGTTTTCTTTGTTCAACTATGTTAAACAGGATGTTTCACAATTTCTGTATAATATTTCAATAGCGTATTCTAAAGATAAAATGGAATAAAAAAATCCTAATATAAAAATGTCGAGACCTTAATAGTTTTAATAATTTAACTTATAAGTGATTAAAATTTATCAACGATTTTGTATAGAATTCTTGACCAAAAAAATGAAAAGTAAGACAGTTAATAGAAACTCGTAAATAATTTTAAGCCTCCATTTGTCACGCCAAATTACCACCAATTTATGAAATCCATGAGAGATAGGGAGAGGAAGGAGGCAAAAATTTTTTAAATAAAAATTCGAATTTCATCACTCGATTTAATAACTCGGTTTCAAAGAGATTCAACGATTAAATTAAGAATTAGGTTAAATAATAATTTAGTAAATGTTTACTTTACGTCACACAGTTCGAAAAATTTTTATTTTCAGATATGTTGTAGAGGACACATTCCTTATCCATTGTGATTGAACTCTTCGCAATGCGTCCTCTACCGGCGGACTGAGTGCGGGAGGGGGGGCCGAAGGCCCCCCTTGCACTCCCCGCGCGCGCGTGTGTGTGCGCCCATATTTCTTCTTAAACTATACATGATATCGTAAAATTATATTCTATTCTTGAAACTTTTTTTATTAATAACTATTTAATAAATAACAATAAGCGGCTAAAACCTTCTGAAAGTTATTCAGAAAGATGACCTCAGGAAATGTAAACACAAAAATATAAACATATTTAGAAAGTAACGAAAAAAGATAATACAAATAAGTATGAAACTTCAAAATTGCATATCTCAAGAATGAAGAGAGAACGCCACAAAATTCAAACGGTGTATTACTTAGGAATGTATTTTCTACAACATATGTGAAAATAAAAATTTTTCGAGCTGTGTGACGTAAAGTAAACATTTACCCATAATTTTTTTAATCCGACCTATAATGTTAAAATCGATCTTCGATATTGCACACACACACACTTACGCGATAATTTTGTTAAGCAGTATATATATGTGTGTACATATGTACATACATATATATATACATACAGGGTGAGCCATTTTAATTTATCCACCCCAATAACTTTTTTATATTTGAATGTACAACAAAATGTTTCAAATAAAAGTTGCTTGACTTCGAGGGGGACAGAAGATGGGTGGCAAAAATTTGACCTTGGATAGTCATTTGAAGGTCACATGAAGGTTACCTTCAATTTCTTAAATGGAACCCCCTATTTTTCATTGCATATTCTTGTAGCTTATCTCGAGAGCTTTCCAAAACACTATAAGTACCTTTTCATTAAGTACTTTTTGAGTTATAAGGCTTGAAATAATTTCTTAATTTTACATAAACCATAAAATATCTAGTAAACCATTCATTTTTCGATTATCTTACCTTGATACTTTTATATACAAAATAATGAGAGGAATCAATTGGTGTAAAGAAAACATACAGTTGTTTTTAAGAAAAAATATGGAATTGTTAATTGCAAATTACATATTTTTTCTTAGAAACAATTATGTGTTTTCTTTACACCAATTGATTCCTCTCATTATTTTGTACATAAAAGTATCAAGGTAAGATAATCGAAAAAGAATGGTTTACTAGATATTTTATGGTTTATGTAAAATTAAGAAATTATTTCAAGCCTTATAACTCAAAAAGAACTTAATGAAAAGGTACTTAATTATAATGTTTTGGAAAGCTCTCGAGATAAGCTACAAGAATATGCAATGAAAAATAGGGGGTTCCATTTAAGAAATTGAAGGTAACTTTAGATTTATTATTAAGATAATAAATCTTAATAAAATTAAGATTTATTCTCTTAATAAAATTAAGATTTACCTTAAATTTATCTTAATAAATTTCTCTTATGTACAGAATAATAAGAGGAATCATTGTTGATGTAAAGAAAACATCCCACATAGCAAAAGTTGATCTTAGGTACGACCACTATATACTTCAAAAACTTTTAATTATCCGAAGGATATCTGTATAAAATTGGATATACTTAGAATATACTGAGGATATTTGAGTCCGCTTTCATGTTATCCTTAGGAGATCCAAAAATAGATATCTCTGGAATGAATTACATAACAAAATTAAATCCCAACAATATTCACTGGAGGTTTAAAATGTCTTTTTCATTGTTCTAAACTGATCCAGAGGAAATCATTAAATATATGAATCTATATAAAATATCTCGAACGAAATATTTTTGAAAAAATATTTTATGCAAACACAGTATAGTTTTAAAAAAGCAATAAAATAGTAATCTCAAATAGTGTCGCCAAAATAAATTCCAATGGCATTACAATTTTTTAAATGGAAATTTAAATACTTGAGCTATTTATAAAATTAATACTGCTTTATTGCTTCTTTAAAGCTGAATTATTTTTATCTGAAACTCTAAAGATGATGAACTGATCATTTTTATTTATTTGCCCGACATTTCTTCGTCCGATTTATAAAATCAGTTTAATATCTGAAGTGCCTCCACTGAGGTCGGACATTAAATTGAGGGAAACTATTTTTTTTAAAATCATATTTGTCGCCTTTTGCAAGCTTTATATAATTCTCATTATTAAACTTAAATACGAGAGAAGCGTCGCGTAGCGGTAAACGAACAAACTAGTAATCATATATATATATATATATATATATATATATATATATATATATATATATATACAGGGTAGGCCATTTTAAGTGATCCACCCAAATAACTTTTTTATATTTGAATGTACAACAAAATGTTTCAAATAAAAGTTGCTTGACTTCGAGGGGGACAGAAGATGGGTGGCAAAAATTTGACCTTGGATAGTCATTTGAAAGTCACATAAAGATTACCTTCAATTTCTTAAATGGAACCCCCTATTTTTCATTGCATATTCTTGTAGCTTATCTCGAGAGCTTTCCAAAATACTATAATTAAGTACCTTTTTATTAAGTACTTTTTGAGTTATAAGGAAAACAAGTTATAAAGAAAACACATAGTTGTTTCTAAGAAAAAATATGTAATTTGCAATTAACAATTCCATATTTTTTCTTAAAAACAACTGTATGTTTTCTTTACACCAATTGATTCCTCTCATTATTTTGTATATAAAAGTATGAAGGTAAGATAATCGAAAAATGAATGGTTTACTAGATATTTTATGATTTATGTAAAATTAAGAAATTATTTCAAGCCTTATAACTCAAAAAGTACTTAATAAAAAGGTACTTAATTATAGTGTTTTGGAAAGTTCTCGAGATAAGCTACAAGAATATGCAATGAAAAATAGGGGGTTCCATTTAAGAAATTGAAGGTGATCTTTATGTGACCTTCAAATGACTATCCAAGGTCAAATTTTTGCCACCCATCTTCTGTCCCCCTCGAAGTCAAGCAACTTTTATTTGAAACATTTTGTTGTACATTCAAATATAAAAAAGTTATTTGGGTGGATCACTTAAAATGGCCCTCCCTGTATATATATATATATATATATATATATATATATATATATATATATATACATATATATACATATACATATACAGGGTAGACCAATTTAATCAATACACGCGAATATCTCAAAAACACTGCATTAAATCGAAAAATGTTTCAGACAAAAGTTGTATGGCTTGAAGGAGAATATAAGATGGTGCCATTAATTTGACTTTGAAGAGTCACCTGAACATCAAGTGGAGGTCACCTCCAACTTTTTAAACAGAACACCCTATATACTTTTGCATATTCTTGTAGCTCGATTCAAGAGCTTTCAAAAACATTATAATAAAGTATTTTTTCATTGAGTACTTTTCGAGTTATGAGGCTTTAAATAATTTTTTAATTTTACATAAATCGTAAAATATCTTGTAAAATATTCATTTTTCGATTATCTTACCTTAATATATTTATGCACAAAATTATGAGAGGAATTAATTGATGTAAAGAAAACACATAGTTGTTTCGAAGAAAAAAATATACATATAATTTGCAATTAATTATATAGCTATAAGAATATGTAAAAGTATCCCATAAATATAAAAGGGTGTCCCATCTAAAAAGTTGGAGGTGACCTTCACATGACCTTCAAACAACTTTTCAGGGTCAAACCAATGACACCATTTTATGTCCCCCTTCGAATCAAACTTTTGTCTGGAACATTTTTTTATATCTTGCTTCATTTTCGAAAAAATTGCTTGCGTCACTATAAATGCCCCCTCTATATATATACAGAGTGTAACTGAAAAAGCGCCCATGGAGTAAATAGCGTTATATCTGATTAAAAATCGAGTTGAAAAGTCCTGAACCATTTTTTTCTATAATACTTAATAAAGCGGTAATTATTGAGTAAAGTTGCGCTAATAAGCACCGACCTTTAGACGGGCACACGTCAGTGAGCCGCGCGCCCGAGACGGCCCACCGTCTCAGACATTGTCTGCCGGGTGTGTGTGAAGTTAGCGTATCATTTTGTAGAAAATCATAAATAATTAAGAGTTCTGATTTTATTTACAATAGTTCTAGAGTTCTTGATGATTTAAACAAATAGTTCTGGTGATTAAAGCAAAGAAAATGCCTTAGGACAAACTGATATGCCAACTTCACGCAGCAAATCACTTTGTCCTATGACATTTTCGCCATCAATAATTGTTTAAATTTAAAAGATTTATAGTTCTACATGAGTTCTAAGAAGAGTTCTACATTCTAAATTAAGAAAAATATAAAATAAAATAAAAAACTGCAAAACCTCTTATCTATAGATATATAGAGAGAGGTGATATGCTGGATGTATTTCGACAGTTCTGTTTATTCCAAAGCAGTTCTCGCATAGTTCTGGGCATATACAGTGCCTTTCCAAAGAGTTCTCACGATAAAAACGATTGGAAAATTGTTTAAAAAATTTTTCTTCCAGAGAAACGAGTATTTTCGAGTATAGAGATGATATGCTGGATGTATTTCGACAGTTCTGTTTATTCCAAAGCAGTTCTCGCATAGTTCTGGGCATATACAGTGCTTTTCCAAAGAGTTCTCACGATAAAAACGATTGGAAAATTTGTAAAAAAATTTTTCTTCCCGAAAAACGAGCATTTTCGAGTATAGAGATGATATGCTGGATGTATTTCGACAGTTCTGTGTATTCCAAAGCAGTTCTCGCATAGTTCTGGGCATATACAGTGCCTTTCCAAAGAGTTCTCACGATAAAAACGATTGGAAAATTGTTTAAAAAATTTTTCTTCCAGAGAAACGAGTATTTTCGAGTATAGAGATGATATGCTGGATGTATTTCGACAGTTCTGTTTATTCCAAAGCAGTTCTCGCATAGTTCTGGGCATATACAGTGCTTTTCCAAAGAGTTCTCACGATAAAAACGATTGGAAAATTTGTAAAAAAATTTTTCTTCCCGAAAAACGAGCATTTTCGAGTATAGAGATGATATGCTGGATGTATTTCGACAGTTCTGTGTATTCCAAAGCAGTTCTCGCATAGTTCTGGGCATATACAGTGCCTTTCCAAAGAGTTCTCACGATAAAAACGATTGGAAAATTGTTTAAAAAATTTTTCTTCCAGAGAAACGAGTATTTTCGAGTATAGAGATGATATGCTGGATGTATTTCGACAGTTCTGTTTATTCCAAAGCAGTTCTCGCATAGTTCTGGGCATATACAGTGCCTTTCCAAAGAGTTCTCACGATAAAAACGATTGGAAAATTGTTTAAAAAATTTTTCTTCCAGAGAAACGAGTATTTTCGAGTATAGAGATGATATGCTGGATG
The DNA here is from genome assembly GCF_003227725.1 of Camponotus floridanus. Lineage (NCBI taxonomy): Eukaryota > Metazoa > Arthropoda > Insecta > Hymenoptera > Formicidae > Camponotus > Camponotus floridanus. The sequence continues at coordinate 77,194 of NW_020229224.1, read as the reverse complement.
TATTTCGACAGTTCTGTTTATTCCAAAGCAGTTCTCGCATAGTTCTGGGCATATACAGTGCTTTTCCAAAGAGTTCTCACGATAAAAACGATTGGAAAATTTGTAAAAAAATTTTTCTTCCCGAAAAACGAGCATTTTCGAGTATAGAGATGATATGCTGGATGTATTTCGACAGTTCTGTGTATTCCAAAGCAGTTCTCGCATAGTTCTGGGCATATACAGTGCCTTTCCAAAGAGTTCTCACGATAAAAACGATTGGAAAATTGTTTAAAAAATTTTTCTTCCAGAGAAACGAGTATTTTCGAGTATAGAGATGATATGCTGGATGTATTTCGACAGTTCTGTTTATTCCAAAGCAGTTCTCGCATAGTTCTGGGCATATACAGTGCTTTTCCAAAGAGTTCTTATGATAAAAACGATTGGAAAATTTTTTGAACAATTTTTTTATTCGAAGAACGAGTAAAAAAATCTTCGAGTATAATTTAAATTAGAAAATTTTTTCTTCTTTGAAACTATTTCCGAATTAGGAATGGAACTGAAGAATGGAATTTTTCTCGTTCTTAGCGTAACCCAGAACACGGCGTGGACGTGACGAGATAATGGTTCCTTTTTTCTTTTTCTTTTTTTGTTTTTTTTGTTTTTTTACATTTATATTTATTTTTTTATTTTTTTTTATTTATATTTATTTTTTTTATTTTATTTAGTTTTTTATATTTATATTTTTTGTGCTTTATTTTAATAAGAACATTCAAATAATTAAAGTATATAAGTATTATATAAGTATAATATGGAATATAAGTATATTATAATATGGAATAAATTTTTCTTAAATATTTTAGTTTATATTATTAATTTAATTTATATTATTTGTGCATATATTAATGCATGTGGCACTATCATGTATTTACTCGCTGACACTTGTGTTCTCTTTAATTTCAAGTCGTCATATTCATACCAAGAAGCATTGGTAAATAACAAAGCGGTATAATGGCATGCACTCTTGATATAATTGACAACTCCTCTTAATAGATATTTGTTATCACCAATTGTGACGTTTTTCGCAATATTTTGTAAGCTATAGCTTCTAATAGCTTCTAATCCTATATTTTTCAAATAGTTTTCATCAGTTACAATACTTGTTTCTATTATAATTTGTGGACCATATTTTTCTATAATGTGGCACGAATTATTACATTTTACGCACGTTTGTTTTGACATAATTACGTCATTAATAGCATCTTGGATATGCTGAAGCCCTTTGTGTAACAAAATATCTACGTTCACACTTATAGTTGTGAAATTTCTTTCATTGTAATAGCCACAAATTTCGCACGTTTTGCTTCTACGAAGACTGGGTAAGGAGGCGAAAGTAAACTCGGCTAAATGGGCAGCGTTACACATAGCGTCTAACGATTGAAAATTTCTTGTATATGTTGATTGTTGGAATAATGATAAATGAATGAGGAAAGATGCTCTTTCAGTGTACTCATTTTTGGTAATCTTTCCACGAGATACAATTTTTGTGGCTAACTGGATGAAACAATCATTTGTATCTTGTACAATACGTTTGTACTCTACATCCATGCCGATCATATGTGCAGTTATATGTAAAAGAGCGTCAAAAGCACACGTATTACGTATCATTACGGTTTTTCCTTGTAATTTAACAGGCTGGCATAAATTACCGTTTTTTATTATTGGTATGAAAACCGCATCTGTTGATTCGATACTTTCCCATTCGGGACATTTGTCTAAATATGATTTTTTTTTAATGTTGCTACATTTTTGAGTATCTTTATTTACTAAACCTCTCCAATTTTCTTGGAAGTTTAACGGATCATTTACGGTATCGTCAGAAATGGAGCATATCGAATCTGATGCTTTAGAATTAGTCTGAATGTTATAAGAACTGTCTGTGGTAGAACTTACTAAATTTAATGAACTGTTCGTAGTGAGATTATTATCATTAATGTTAGAAATTGATGTATCAAAATATGAGTTACTCGAAAAGTCGGAATATTGCTCAGATTTATCTTTATGTATATCATTATTTTTCAGGGATGTTTCGCATTCCTGCTGTGTAGAAAAAGCGTTTGCAGCATAATCTAAACGTAATCTGCCATCAAGATAATCGAGATGACTAGCTACAAATTTATCGACTCTCATTGGAATGCATCCTTTGAAAAGTCGTGTCTTATACTCAGCGAAAAGCGATTCAACTGAGGAAGAAGTCGATATTTCCGTGCCAGTCTTAAAATGCGGACGCATTACACCTGTCCACAGTGGCAAATCTTGAATCAAATTCTTAATTTTCTTAGCAGCTGCAGGATTATAAAACGCATTAACTATATTTCCATTTTGTGATTGTAATGCTAAAGTGTTAGCTTTGGCATATAAATCGTCGCTCCATTCCTGCCAGGATAATGGAGTGTCTTCGGAACTGAAATCATCTAACTCCGAGATATCTTTAAGATTAAGGTCCTCAACATGCACGCCTTTAATACAATTATTTGCAGATTGTAAGCATGTCTCAGCTGGAACAGAGATGTCATTGATACAACCAACATCTTCGCTTAAAGCTACAACAAGTACGGATGTTAAAAAAGAACGTAACTCATCCAAATTTTGCATTTTATATGCTTGAGCAATGCATCTGAGGTAAAACTGCCGCACTTTATTTGGTAAATGTCGCAAACATTCCCAATTACTTATTATTTTTATTATATGGCTAACATCCAATCTCAAGTATGAGCTTGGTAGATCCACTTCTTTGTTCTTTATAACGATTTCATAACATCGTTGTAAATAATGTTTGAGATCCGCACAATCTGCAAATGCACGCGCTAAAGCAACTAATATTGCTCGACTAAAATCTGTTATTATTACAGACGGCACTGTAGCACCCGCTCTCCGAATTTCCAATAGAAAATATGTTATAAGAGATGCATCTTGTTTTGTAGAAATCATTTGGAAAACTGGAATACCACGTTTGTCTTCCGGAACGATTACGCATTGGTACAAAAAGAGATGGGCAGATTTTGTTCCATCAGGCATTGATAATTTTTTCGCTATACTGCCTGTGGCGTCCATAGTAAAATATGCATTTTTCGATCGATTAATTATTTTATACAGCATCATTTGCTCCTTAGACCAGTACATAACATAAAATGGATCAAAGCCTATTCCATGTATTGAACCACATCTTTTAGTGTATTTATATATTTGCAAATTTCCTATTGCATTACAATCAGTGATACCTAAACGATTGTCCAATTCATTTTGCTTGGCTTTACGTAAAACACGAGGCGAAAACAAAATTGGTGGATCTGAATCACCAAATTCCATAATTCTATTTGCCTCTTCAGTACGCCAAATTGTTGCTTCTTTTTTTGCATCTACCAAATAGCCAGCTACTTTTTGCCGTAAAGAACCTTTTAATTGTCTTTTTTTTGCATGAATAATTTGATTGTTAAATCCTAATAAGGCACAATCAAATATTGCATCTTGACCATCGTGTGGTTTTTTAAACAATTTACCATTTAATGTTGCTTTACATTCCTTGCATATTGCATAAAATCGCACGAAACATTTGGCATTGAGGCTTGGAAATACAGCTGCATTTTTAAACGTAAATGCACAGGGAATTTTTGTCTGTTCCCATATCTTTGTCGCAAATATATTGGACCATTCTCCAGGTTTTAATTTTAAATATCGACGGTTTCTATATTGTTTAACGATAGGCTTTATATCATTCCAGTTTTTGTCAGAAATAATAAGTTTGAAAATCTTATTATTACCTAATTTATTTTGGCATTCAGGTGAATACTCGGAAAAACTTTCATCAATTGCCTCATTGGGAGAATTTTTAATATTTTTACCTAATTTAAATGCTTTTATTGTGGCAGTACGCATACCGCGTCTATCTGTATTTAATATCGTATATATATGTTTCGGACTTATATATGAATCTATTTCTTTCATTTTTTCACTTATTTTTTTATACATAGCATTTGAGGGTGGAAAACATTTTCCATTTACATCTATGCATCTATATTCTGGAGTTGTCAATATTTGTATCAATTTATTTTGATCGTACATTTTTTCAACTAAAACTAATTCAATAATATATGTATGATATACTTAATATTATAACTGCTGTTTATATACATATCTCAATACAAAGAAAAAAAAATAAAAATTTAGGATGGAAAAATAATGCCGAAATGCATCAAAGTGGTATGCTCTCTCTCATTTAAGATTATGCCGAATATTTATAAAAAATATCGTACACAAAGTGTTCCTGATCTGAAATCGAGACACGAGTTCACGAGAATGACAGTCCGATATGTCCGTCTCCTATGCAGAGATGCCGTCAGAGCTGGTCAGAGCTGGTCAGAGCAATGATGCCGGAACGAAGACGCGGCTCATCGGCAGTGGAGGGGATAACGTATGAGCTCGGCGTCCTCGGCTAGCTTCAGCTGCTTTCGCTTGGGTGCGTTATCCCCTCCACTGCCGATGTCGGTGAGCCGCGTCTTTTGTTACACAAAGGGCTTCAGCATATCCAAGATGCTATTAATGACGTAATTATGTCAAAACAAACGTGCGTAAAATGTAATAATTCGTGCCACATTATAGAAAAATATGGTCCACAAATTATAATAGACACAAGTATTGTAACTGATGAAAACTATTTGAAAAATATAGGATTAGAAGCTATTAGAAGCTATAGCTTACAAAATATTGCGAAAAACGTCACAATTGGTGATAACAAATATCTATTAAGAGGAGTTGTCAATTATATCAAGAGTGCATGCCATTATACCGCTTTGTTATTTACCAATGCTTCTTGGTATGAATATGACGACTTGAAATTAAAGAGAACACAAGTGTCAGCGAGTAAATACATGATAGTGCCACATGCATTAATATATGCACAAATAATATAAATTAAATTAATAATATAAACTAAAATATTTAAGAAAAATTTATTCCATATTATAATATACTTATATTCCATATTATACTTATATAATACTTATATACTTTAATTATTTGAATGTTCTTATTAAAATAAAGCACAAAAAATATAAATATAAAAAACTAAATAAAATAAAAAAAATAAATATAAATAAAAAAAAATAAAAAAATAAATATAAATGTAAAAAAACAAAAAAAACAAAAAAAGAAAAAGAAAAAAGGAACCATTATCTCGTCACGTCCACGCCGTGTTCTGGGTTACGCTAAGAACGAGAAAAATTCCATTCTTCAGTTCCATTCCTAATTCGGAAATAGTTTCAAAGAAGAAAAAATTTTCTAATTTAAATTATACTCGAAGATTTTTTTACTCGTTCTTCGAATAAAAAAATTGTTCAAAAAATTTTCCAATCGTTTTTATCATAAGAACTCTTTGGAAAAGCACTGTATATGCCCAGAACTATGCGAGAACTGCTTTGGAATAAACAGAACTGTCGAAATACATCCAGCATATCATCTCTATACTCGAAAATACTCGTTTCTCTGGAAGAAAAATTTTTTAAACAATTTTCCAATCGTTTTTATCGTGAGAACTCTTTGGAAAGGCACTGTATATGCCCAGAACTATGCGAGAACTGCTTTGGAATACACAGAACTGTCGAAATACATCCAGCATATCATCTCTATACTCGAAAATGCTCGTTTTTCGGGAAGAAAAATTTTTTTACAAATTTTCCAATCGTTTTTATCGTGAGAACTCTTTGGAAAAGCACTGTATATGCCCAGAACTATGCGAGAACTGCTTTGGAATAAACAGAACTGTCGAAATACATCCAGCATATCATCTCTATACTCGAAAATACTCGTTTCTCTGGAAGAAAAATTTTTTAAACAATTTTCCAATCGTTTTTATCGTGAGAACTCTTTGGAAAGGCACTGTATATGCCCAGAACTATGCGAGAACTGCTTTGGAATACACAGAACTGTCGAAATACATCCAGCATATCATCTCTATACTCGAAAATGCTCGTTTTTCGGGAAGAAAAATTTTTTTACAAATTTTCCAATCGTTTTTATCGTGAGAACTCTTTGGAAAAGCACTGTATATGCCCAGAACTATGCGAGAACTGCTTTGGAATAAACAGAACTGTCGAAATACATCCAGCATATCATCTCTATACTCGAAAATACTCGTTTCTCTGGAAGAAAAATTTTTTAAACAATTTTCCAATCGTTTTTATCGTGAGAACTCTTTGGAAAAGCACTGTATATGCCCAGAACTATGCGAGAACTGCTTTGGAATAAACAGAACTGTCGAAATACATCCAGCATATCATCTCTATACTCGAAAATACTCGTTTCTCTGGAAGAAAAATTTTTTAAACAATTTTCCAATCGTTTTTATCGTGAGAACTCTTTGGAAAGGCACTGTATATGCCCAGAACTATGCGAGAACTGCTTTGGAATACACAGAACTGTCGAAATACATCCAGCATATCATCTCTATACTCGAAAATGCTCGTTTTTCGGGAAGAAAAATTTTTTTACAAATTTTCCAATCGTTTTTATCGTGAGAACTCTTTGGAAAAGCACTGTATATGCCCAGAACTATGCGAGAACTGCTTTGGAATAAACAGAACTGTCGAAATACATCCAGCATATCATCTCTATACTCGAAAATACTCGTTTCTCTGGAAGAAAAATTTTTTAAACAATTTTCCAATCGTTTTTATCGTGAGAACTCTTTGGAAAGGCACTGTATATGCCCAGAACTATGCGAGAACTGCTTTGGAATACACAGAACTGTCGAAATACATCCAGCATATCATCTCTATACTCGAAAATGCTCGTTTTTCGGGAAGAAAAATTTTTTTACAAATTTTCCAATCGTTTTTATCGTGAGAACTCTTTGGAAAAGCACTGTATATGCCCAGAACTATGCGAGAACTGCTTTGGAATAAACAGAACTGTCGAAATACATCCAGCATATCATCTCTATACTCGAAAATACTCGTTTCTCTGGAAGAAAAATTTTTTAAACAATTTTCCAATCGTTTTTATCGTGAGAACTCTTTGGAAAGGCACTGTATATGCCCAGAACTATGCGAGAACTGCTTTGGAATAAACAGAACTGTCGAAATACATCCAGCATATCACCTCTCTCTATATATCTATAGATAAGAGGTTTTGCAGTTTTTTATTTTATTTTATATTTTTCTTAATTTAGAATGTAGAACTCTTCTTAGAACTCATGTAGAACTATAAATCTTTTAAATTTAAACAATTATTGATGGCGAAAATGTCATAGGACAAAGTGATTTGCTGCGTGAAGTTGGCATATCAGTTTGTCCTAAGGCATTTTCTTTGCTTTAATCACCAGAACTATTTGTTTAAATCATCAAGAACTCTAGAACTATTGTAAATAAAATCAGAACTCTTAATTATTTATGATTTTCTACAAAATGATACGCTAACTTCACACACACGTCTGCCGGCGTGCGGCGAAACGTGAAAATGGCGATGGCGATAACCACGGGTAGCAGCGCGCTGTCTTTCCCCTCGCCGCGCGCCGACAAGCAATGTCTGATATGGTGGGCCGTATTATAGCTCGAGCGATCGAGCGCTTTTCTCATTCGTCCGATTTCAATAATTAATATTTCTATCATTATTGCAAAAATCATTACATGGAATAGGACTTCTTTATTTAATTTACTGCGCTTTACCTCTTCACAAGTGCGTGAGGTAGTGCTCAGAGACACCCTATTTATATATAACAATCAGAAAAATATATTCTCAGGAAATCCTACGGATAATTTTTTATCGTCTGTATTGTTTATTCGATCAAATCAGGATGTCCTACGGAAATCTTATGTTATACGAGATATCCTCCTGGAATATCAATCCTATGGATGACTTTTTAATTTCGATCAAATTAGGATGTTCTATGGAAATCTTATGTTATGTGGGATGTAATTGTTTTTTAAGAAAATACATGAATTTGCACGAGCAGCTACATATTTTTTCTTAAGAACAACTGTGTTATGTATTTTCTTTATACTGTTTGATTTTTATTTAATCTTTTTCAATATATTGTAAATCTATTTGTAAATCTATCATTTGAAACTTAAAAGATTCTATGTTTTACTTTCGTATGAGTAAAAAAGATTAAAATCGAAGACGCATAAAAAACTGATTTTTGGAAGTAAAAGTCTGTAAAATATACCAAAATATCTGTAAAATATTTTCTTTACCTAGAAGTTTAAACAAAAATAGAAGATCAGGAAATTATTTTACAAGATTTATATAGACATTCTTAATATTATAGACTCGCTTCTTCGAGAGCTATCAAGTGATGTTATTTTTGTTAAAGATTTTTATTTGAAAAATTTAAGAAAATTAAATTTCCTCTCTTCTCCCTTCTCGCCCTCTTTTTAATTTTCTTAAGAAAAGATAATTTATGATGAAAAGGTTTCTTTATGATGAAAATCATTTAATATTTTTGAACATAGGTGTTAATTTCCTTGTATGGGACGTCGGTGGACAGGAAAAGTTACGGCCATTATGGAAATCATACACAAGATGCACAGACGGTATCATTTTCGTCGTTGACTCCTGCGACACCGAGAGGCTTGAAGAGGCGAAAATGGAACTTACTAGGACAGCGAGGAGTCCAGACAATGCGAATGTGCCGATTCTAATTCTCGCCAACAAACAGGATTTACCTGGTATATAACCGATACTACAAACATTATACATATGTACACATAAAGGACAATGGGACAAGACATTTTTCGAAAGGTATACGTAAACAACACGAAGCACATCGCTTAATCACTAGAGCTTATCAAACTAAATTAATTATTTATTTAAATTTAGTTAATCATTGATTAAATATATAAAATATGCAATTCTTGTTTTATAAGGATTTATTAATAAATTCATTGTTGTTTCGAGAGCAGTATGTGGACAGGTAATGGTCCCATCAAAACAAATCCCTATCGCATGAGCCACGGCCATCTAAAGGAAGGGAGCGCTCTGATTGGCTATCACCATAGTGATAGTGTGCTCTGATTGATTCGTTCTGTAAAGTGCTCTTTAAAATTGTGCAAGTCCCCTTCAAACTTGGACAAATTTCTTGCAAAATCTTCGAAAATTTCATCAAAATCAAGCATTCTTGTTAAAAATCACTGAATTTTGAAAGAGAAGGGCGAGAAGAATAAAGTGTCAAATGGGGAAGAGAGCTTATCGAAATTATCGGATACGGTGATATATATATATATATATATATATATATATATATATATATATATATATATACCGTCAATTTTCGATCTTAACGAAATAAGGAAGTAGATTGGCTCAAATTAAGAAGGAATGACCTGTATTGTTTTGGGATTGTCGCAAAACGAAAAATTAAATAAAGAAGATCGGCTAATCTGCGTAAGTAGAAGCGCGCGGCAACAAGAGTCGTCCCACTGTAATCCGATACTACGAGCGCGGCGAAGTGGTGGGCGGGTCGCTCTTCGAGACATGATGGTGGTTTGCGATATATCGCAATACCGCGCCGAAAAATGACCCGTCCTTTTAGTGGCGAGAAATTGATGCGCTATCATTTCCACACCACCTTGCGGTAGATAGCATGGTGCGCTTTTTTTATAGTGGTTTCCCCCATAAGCCTAGTCCACTCTCAATTTGAAAATTATTCAAAATTCCATTACTATACGCTGAATATATCGTAAATGTAAAAAATTAATGGTGACAGTACCTTTACAAAAATTGATCCGTGGTTGAAAATCCCTTGATAAAAAATGTATTGCACACGTTGATAATGATACGATGATAAAATGCTTCAAGAATCCTTTCTTCATCTCGTACACGAAGGCGCACTGCTGAACCAGTTATCCCGATATTATGCACGACACCCAGTTTCACATAATTATTGCACAACACGTAAAATTGTACGGCCACTTGGTTTTCATGCACGCCCGAGAAATGTTTCCATGTAAATTGCGGCCGCACGATAAGTATTTTCTCCCGCTAGTCCGTATGCTACAATCATATCCGTATATTCCTGCAAAGTACACTTCATTTTCACTGTTAATTTACTACGCAAACACAAGATTTTTATTAAAATGTCTTAGCTCTCGCACGCTGTTACCAGTTATTGCGTACGCCAGCAGCACGCAACTACAGCTGACAGCTGAGCGGACATGTAAGTGTAAGCGTACGTGTGAGTTCGACGCACTATGATTACACTCACATGTCCGCTCAGCTGTCAGCTGTAGTTGCGTGCTGCTGGCGTACGCAGTCTGGTAACAGCGTGCGAGAGCTAAGACGTTTTAATAAAAATCTTGTGTTTGCGTAGTAAATTAACAGTGAAAATGAAGTGTACTCTGCAGGAATATACGGATATGATTGTGGCATACGGACTAGCGGGAAAAAATACTTATCGTGCGGCCGCAATTTACATGGAATCATTTCCCGGGCGTGCACGAAAACCAAGTGGCCGTACAATTTTAGGTGTTGTGCAATAATTATGTGAAACTGGGTGTCGTGCATAATATCGGGATAACTGGTTCAGCAGTGCGCCTTCGTGTACGAGATGAAGTAAGGATTCTTGAAGCATTTTATCATCATTATCAACGTGTGCAATACATTTTATCGAGGGATTTTCAACCATGAATCATTTTTTGTAAAGGTACTGTCACCATTAATTTTTTACATTTACGATATATTCAGCGTATAGTAATGGCATTTTGAATAATTTTTAAATTGAGAGTGGACTAGACCTATGGGGGAAACCACTATTAAAAAAGCGCACCATGGTATCTACTGCAAGGTGGTGGAAATGATAGCGCATCATTTTCTCGCCACTAAAAGGACGGGTCATTTTTCGGCGCGGTATTGCGATATATCGCAAACCACCATCATGTCTCGGAGAGCGATCCGCCCACCGCGTCGCCGCGCTCGTAGTATCAAATTACAGTGGGACGACTCTCGTCGCCGCGCGCTTCTACTCACGCAGATTGGCCGATCTTTTTTATTTAATTTTTCGTTAATTATTGCGACAATTCCAAAACAATATAGGTCATTCTTTCTTAATTTGAGTCAATCTACTTCCTTATTTCGTTAAGATCGAAAATTGACGGTATATATATATATATATATATATATATATATATATATATATATATATATATACAGGGTGTCTTATTTTAACTTGGACAGTAAAATATCTCAAAAACTAAGCCCAGCAAACAAAAATGTTTCAGATAAAAGTTGTATGGTTTCGAGGGGACATAAGATGGTACCATTGGTTTGACCTTGAAGAGTTATTTGAAGTTCACTTAAAGGTCACCTTCAATTTCTTAAATAGAACCTACACTTTCTCATTACATATTCTTGTAGCTTATCTCGAGAGCTTTCCAAAACACTATAAAGTATTTCTTCATTGAGAACTTTTCGAGTTATGAGGGTTGATATCATTTCTTAATTTTACATAAACCATAAAATGTCTAGTAAAATATTCATTTTTCGATTATCTTACCTTAATGCTTTTATGTAGAAAATAATGAGAGGAATCAATTGATGTAAATAATACATACAGTTGTTTTTAAGAAAAAATATGTAATTGTTAATTGTAAATTACAAGTGTCCAAGTTAAAATGGGACGCTCTGTATATATATCACCGTATCCGATATGTATATATATATATATATATCCCTGTATATATATATATATACATATATATGTACAGGGTATTCCATTTTGAAAGTTCCAACCTTATAACTTTTTTAATTTTGATTGTAGAAAAAAATGTTTCAGACGAAAGTTGTATGGCTTGAAGGGAGAACATAAGATGGTGTCATTAGTTTGACATTAAAGAGTCACCTGAAGATTACGTGAAGGTCACATGTAACTTTTTGAGCGGGACACTCTATATGCTTTCGCATATTCTTATAGTTCATCTCGAGAGCTTTTCAAAATACTAATTAAGTTAGTTTTCATTAAGTACTTTCCGAGTTATGAGGCTTGAAATCATTTTTTAATTTTACATAAACCGTAAAATATCTAATAAAATATTTATTTTTCGATTATTCTACCTTAATACTTTTATGTACAAAATAATGAGAGGAATCAATTGGTGTAAAGAAAAGACGTAGTTATTTTTAAGAAAAAAAAATGTAATTGTTAATTGTAAATTACATTTTTTTTCGAAACAATTATGTGTTTTCTTTACACCAATTGATTCCTCTCATTATTTTGTACATAAAAGTATTAAGATAATCGAAAAATGAATATTTTACAAGATATTTTACGATTTATGTAAAATTAATAAGAAATGATTTCAAGAAATGATTTTATAACTCGGAAAGTACTTAATGAAAACTAACTTAATTATAGTGTTTTGGAAAGCTCTCGAGATGAACTATAAGAATATGTAAAAGCATATATTGTGTCCCGTTTAAAAAGTTGGATATGATCTTCACGTGACCTTCAGATAACTCTTCAAGGTCAAACTAATGGCACCATCTTATGTCCCTCTTGAAACCATACAACTTTGTCTGAAACATTTTTCTCTAAATTGCTTCGTTTTCGAGATATAAATTTGTAACATTTTACGTGGACTACCCTGTTTATGTATATATAAGGGAGTGACAGTTTTTTGGACCACTCGATTGAACATGTAGTATTAGACACTGAATGATTGGACACGCACTCTGCACGATTGAATCTTATTTCGCGTGGAATATTGCAAACCCATGTGGAACTGTACAATAATAAACCTCGTTTAATACTGAAAGCACACGACGGTGTGTGTTAAACCTCATTTCGCGTGGAATATTGCAAACCCGTATGGAACGGTGTCTAATCATACAGTATCCAATTATCGTTCAATGTCCAATCGTTCAATGTGCAATCGTATAGTGTCCAATCGTTATATGTCCAAACGGGATGTGTCCTATGTAAGGGAAGGACTAGAATGGAAGAGAAATAAAATAGGAAATGAAAAAAAAAATAATCACGAATTCTTTAGAAGAAATCCACAGCGATTAGAAAAGGTTTAATCGCGAATTCCTCTCGAAGAAATCCTCAGCAATCGAAGGGAAATGAGGCGTTTAACTGCGCATGTCTTTAAAAAAGTCCTCAGGAATTAACAGGAAACAAGGAGTTTAATCAAAAAATTTTCTCTAAGGAAATCTACAACAATTAGGAGAAGTAAAAGGCAAGGAAGAGAAAAATGAGAAGCTGAAAGAATGAACTTCTCAGATAGCACATGGACGTCCTATTGACGTCCATTAGATATTCGAGTTCGGACATTGGGACATCCAACAGACATGTGAATTAAGTTGGACGGACATCCATTGAATGTCCATAAGACGCCGATTTTTCACAAGTTCGGACGTTCAAAAAGGATTAATACTCAAAAAAGGACCTAAAATGCATGTTATTTTCAGTGTCCTGTTCTTCCAAGTTATTGTTGAAATAAACAAAAATTTATAAATTCAGAAAAAAGTTCATATTTAATTATATATAATTGTGTAGATATAATTATGTATGGATTTTGACCTAATTTAATCATATATATAAAATTATTTTTGATTATACATAAATAAATCGCATTGCATCCTTTATAACATATAAAACATTTGGCCCAACAAAATTAAATAATATAATTAAATAATATAATTTATCTATTTCATATAAAATTTTACATAAAAGTTTTATATTTTATTTATATTTATACTTGCTTATCATAGGCAGAACAGGACATCCTATGGACATTCATTTTATGTCCATTTTATGTCCATTTTATGTCCGTTCCATAAATATGAAATGAACGTCCATTGTACATCCGTTAACGGCCAATATTTGGACATATAATAATTGGATATTAAAAATATATTATAAATATCGGCCAATTCGGGAGAGTGAAAGCGTGCCGCGAAAAAGACTGTATTTTGTTAACTACTCTTAACTATGTACTATTTTATCTCATTTTCTCCGCTCTTCAACTAATCTAAATAAATCATAGAACAAGCCAATCAGAGCATGCTGCTACTATGACAATAGACAATCAGAGCACTGCCTTCCTTCGAAATAGCCACGTCTCCTACGCTAATAACGGTATAGTGAGGATTTATTTTGACGGATTAGATTTCCTGCCCATATACTACTTTCAAGTAACACTTTAATTATTTCGGAAAGTGATATAAGAACAATTTTTGTGCGCTTTTGCGCATGTACAACTCTTGTTGTAAAAATCTTGCCCATTTACTCAGCAAAAACCGTATTTATTATTTTTTTAATAATATATAATATTTTTTTCTATTTGAAGAGATCTTCTTCCTCTACTATTTTTTTTTCTTTCTCCTTTTCATTTTTGTTCTTCATTTCTTTCTCCTATTTTTTCTCCGTTTTCTTTTTTTTCTCTTTTTCCCTTCTCTTTTCTTTTTTCTTTTTCTTGTTCACTTGCTAACTTATTTAGTTTTTTATTTATTCATTTATATATTTATTCACTCATTACCTATAACATAAAATAACTTAATGTTTCCTCTTTTTGTCTTTTAATATCTTTCTTTCTTCCTCTTTTTGTCTCTTTCTCTCTCTTCCTTTTTTACTATCTCTTTCTTTCTCATTCTTCTCTTCTTTTTCTCCTTTTTCTCTCGTTTCATTTTCTTTTTCCCTTTTCTCTTCTTTTTTCTTCTCTCTTTTCTTCTCTTTTTTTTTTTCTTCTTCTCTTTTCCTTCTTTTTTTTTCTTTTTTTCTCTTTCTTGTTCTTTTTTTTAACTTTTTTTAATCTATTAAGTTTATTCAATTAATTTTTTGCTTTGGAATACATCTAGTTTATTTATATCTAGTTTATCTATATATTATATGAATAGTTTATGTGTGGGAGAAGTTTAATATAATCAGTAGGTAAATAATGATATATAGTAGACATAATTCTAGTTTGAATATTTTACTTCGCTTTGTTAATAAGCTATCTATGATCTAGGTGCGAAGGAAGTCAGCGAACTGGAAAAGCATTTGGGAGTGTTAGAACTAACTGGTATGCCTGGTAGTTCTTGTATTCGTGTACAACCAGCGTGTGCTATTACGGGTGAAGGACTCCACGAAGGTTTAGACACGCTATATCAATTGATTTTAAAGCGACGCAAGCTGGCTAAATTGAATCGGAAACGAGCCAGGTAGGCCAGGGCATCGGAAGACTGCACATGCGTCTTCTGATATTGTCAGTAGCGGACAGTTTCTTTTCTAGCAACATTTTTCACTACTTCCACTTTATTTTTCTTTCCCAATTGTGATGAAGAAATAACCCAGTGACTTGAAAGAGACCAATGGTGTCAATCATCTCTTTTTAATTTTTATTTGCGTTAAAACTAACGATGTTGAAGCGATGCAAAGCTTGCATTGAGCTTTTGTATGTGCGTGTATGTATGTTTGTACATATAACTATACATATATCAATTATAGAGCTGCATTGATATAAAAAAAAAATGAGAATGAGGGATTTTAACGATTGTTGTTCCTCGTTCTATATTAGATTGTTGCATATAAGATATGAATTTTTTAATTCAAAGTTGAAAGAATTGTTATTTAAATATGTAGAAAATTTTAACTAATTTATGAATGTGTTATAGCTGCGAGTGTATTCAGTTTGCTTAGATAATGAAAAACGAGCAAAGTATGAAAAAATGGTTTTGAGATATTGACAAACTTTTTTTGTCTAATTCAGAAAAAATATTAATTTATCATTTAACTTGCACCTTTAACTACGAAATTAAGTATGAAAATAAGAACCAATTGTGCCAAAAATGACAAGATAAAAATGATGTTCAATGATGATTTATGAAATTTGATACCAAAAGGTTCTTTGGACCATTGAATACAAATTTGAGATCCAGATTCAAAATGATTAATTCAGAGATGTACGTTAATAATTTATTAAAAATTATGTTTGTTATTAAGTTTTATAATAATATTAATCATTAATATTAACATTAATTTAATTTGATTAACTTACTTGTTTTATTTTATGAAACCCTGGCGAAAATAAATATCGGAGCATAAATCGAATATAAAGAAAGAGTAACGAAGTGTTAACGCTTCATTTACATTTTGTTGTTTCAATTTACGTCTCCTAAAAGTTTCGTTTACACTTCTGTTACTCTTTCCTTACATTCGACTTACGCTCCGATATTTATTTTCGCCAGGGAATAACTGATTTAAATCCACAAGATAGTTATACAATAGTTAACTGTAATTTTATGGAATACAGAAGTTTTTTGCATTATTCGAAATTTTTAATCACCGCATCCAAACTATCATTTTCAACTTAAATTCATATTCAGCGATAAAAAACTCCTTAGTACCGAGTTTTGATCCGTCAATTTATTGAGATTTTTTAAGATTTTAATCGCCATTTTGAATCAGCCATTTTGAATTTTGACATCAAATTCGTGGTACATCTTTTTTCGTGTCATATGGTGTCAATATTAATCAAATAGTTAATGTTACTTTTGGCACTATTTATAAATAAATTTACAAGTACGGAATAATATATTTATATTTTGTTATATGAATAAAAAATTACTTTGATGATATAAAATTTATTGAAATTTATGTTAAGTTGAATTTTGTATGCAACAATATAATGGTTAAGATAATCAAATATAAATATAAATGTGTGACAATGCTAGTCGACTGAGACAATTTTATCATTGCGATGAAGAAAAAAGTTCATATGAAAGTGGTATATAAGTGTAAGTAAAAATTTGTAAATAAATTGGAAAAAATTATAATTTTATGTTGACAAATTTAAGATGCATATTAACATGAACAACGAAATTCAATGTGGAAAATATGTATAGTCATCTTAACATATAACATCTTAAATTATCTAGCAATATTTTAATAAATGCTATTATTGTTATATTATTATTGCTACAACGCTCTTATATTTTTCGAATACAAACAACGGCAATATGTTCTATTTATATATGCAAAGAATTGAATGTTTATTTCTTAAAGTTCATATCTATTTGTAAAGCTTTTATTATGAACATAAATGTATAAATGTATAAATGTATTTGTTATTAAGGAAACATGATTTTATTACTATAAGATACAATAAAGTGCAATTTTATTAATTTAATTTTCTTCCATATTTAAAATTAATCTACAAATCTAATAAATCAATGTGTGTTTGCGATTAATTACATTATATTAAGTTTAATTGTAAATTGCAAATTACATATTTTTTCTTCGAAACAATTATGTGTTTTCTTTACACCAATCGATTTTTCACATTATTTTGTGCATAAAAGTATTAAGGTAATCGAAAAATGAATATTTTACAAGATATTTTACGGTTTATGTAAAATTAAGAAATGATTTTAAGCCTTATAACTCGAAAAGTACTTAATGAAAAAATACTTGATTATAATCCTTTGAAAAGCTCTCGAGATAAGCTATAAGAATATGCAATAAAAAATTAGGCTTCAACACTCTTCAAGGTCATACTGATATCGCCATGTAATGCGTTACTTGAAACTTTACAACTTTTGTCTGAAATATTTTTGTCTCCTTCGCTCAGTTTTTGAGATATTCGGTTGATTCAGGTGGTCTGCGACTGTATACATATACAGGGTTGGGCAAAAGTCCGGAAACGGTCAAATATCTCGAAAAGGATCAACTATAGCGAAAAATTGTAAATAGCAAAGTTGTAGGGCTTAAAAAATGTACCTAATGATGACTAAAAATTTTACTTTGAGTGTAGGACGAAGATCATATAAAAGTCAAATTGAATTTTTTAAATGGAACTGCCTACTTTTTATTGCATATTCTTATAGCTTATCTCGAGACCTTTCCAAAACACTACAGACAAATGTTTTTTCATTAAGTACTTTTTGAGTTATAAGGCTTCAAAGTTTGCAGTACTTCGATATAAAATGCAAAATATCTCGTAAAATATTTAGTTTTCGGTAGTCTTACCCTAATACTTTTATGCACAGGATAATGAGACAAAACTATTGGTGCAAAGAAAACGTATGATTGTTTATAATAAAAAATGTGTAATTTGCAATGCACTTTTTGTTATAAACAATCATGCGTTTTCTTTGTACCAATAGTTTTGTCTCATTATCCTGTGCATAAAAGTATTAGGGTAAGACTACCGAAAACTAAATATTTTACGAGATATTTTGCATTTTATATCGAAGTACTGCAAACTTTGAAGCCTTATAACTCAAAAAGTACTTAATGAAAAAACATTTGTCTGTAGTGTTTTGGAAAGGTCTCGAGATAAGCTATAAGAATATGCAATAAAAAGTAGGCAGTTCCATTTAAAAAATTCAATTTGACTTTTATATGATCTTCGTCCTCCACTCAAAGTAAAATTTTTAGTCATCATTAGGTACATTTTTTTAAGCCCTACAACTTTGCTAGTTACAATTTTTCGCTATAGTTGATCCTTTTCGAGATATTTGACCGTTTCCGGACTTTTGCCCAACCCTGTATATCCTGTATGCATACATATATATATATATATATATATATATATATATATATATATATATATATACGAGGTGTGTTCAAAAAAAGGTGACTTTTCAAATTTCGCGGACTACGTACATTCGATTTTGGAATTTTTTTTTTGTTATGTTGGTACACATGTCCCCAACATATGTTGACATTATCAGCTGTTTTGCATGTTTGGTTTGTTTTTCACAGATATAAGGGTTAGACGTGTTTTGGTGTGCTTGGCGATCGAAAAAAATGGATCAAAGAATCTGTATTAAATTTGGTGTGAAAAATAAAATTAAGTGCTCTGAAATGTTGACTGCGGCATTTGGCGAGTTTACTCTGAGCAAAAAAATGTTTACAAGTGGTACAAGCTCTTCACAGAAGGTCGAGAAGATGTTAATGACGATGTCCGCCCTGGACGCTCCAGCACGTCAACAACCGATGACAACGTCGAAGCAGTGAAGAAAATTGTTATGGAGAATCGTCGAATCACTATTAGAGAAGTTGCTGAGGATGTCGGCATATCGGTTGGCTCATGCCATGCAATTTTTTCGGGTGTTTTGGGCATGCAACGTGTGGCGGCGAAGTTTGTTCCGAAATTGCTGAATTTCGACCAAAAACAACGTCGCGTAGACATTGCTTAGGAGCTGTTGAATGTCGTCAACGACGATCCAGATTTGCTCAAAAGGGTCATAACTGATGACGAATCATGGATATATGGCTATGACGTCGAAACCAAAGCCCAATCATCCCAATGGAAGCGGCCAGAAGAGCCAAGACTGAAAAAAGCTCGTCAAATTAGGTCAAATGTGAAGGTTTTGCTCACTGTTTTCTTCGATTACAATGGCGTGGTGCATCGTGAGTTCTTGCCATATAGTCGTACGGTCAATAAGGAATATTACCTTGAAGTTATGCGCCGTTTACGTGAAGCAATACGAAAAAAACGCCCGGAATTGTGGAAGAACCAGTCATGGATATTGCACCACGATAATGCGCCAGCTCACACGTCGTTGCTTGTTCGTGATTTTTTGGCCAAAGTCAACACCGTAACCATGCCTCAGCCACCGTATTCACCGGACTTGGACCCCTGCGACTTTTTCTTGTTCCCAAAACTGAAAAGACCCATGAAAGGACGGAGATTTGCCACGATTGAGGAGATAAAGCTTTGATATGCGCTTTTTGGTATGGTCTCGAGCTCTTGCGCATCGCTGGAAGAGCTCGAGACCATATCAAAAAACGCATATCAAAAGTGCTTCGAGGATTGGAAAAAGCGCTGGCACAAGTGTATAATATCTGAGGGGGATTACTTTAAAGGGGACAAAATAGATATTGATGAATAAATAAATATTTTTCGAGAAAAATAAAGTCACCTTTTTTTTTGAACACACCTCGTATATATATATATATGTATATATATATATATGTATGTATATATATATATATATATATATATACAACGTGTCCCGAAACTCATAATCAATCTTTCAAAGACAGATTCCTGAGATCATCTGAAGACAATTTTTCCTCAACGAAAATGTCGAGACACTAATAATTTTCGAATTATAAGTGATTGGAAATAAAGGGTTTTTCGTAAACTAAGCTGTGTAGAAATAAAATATTAATAAAACCACATTCTTCGATTAATTTTAAATAGAGTTTACTTTAGTTGAGTTTTAATTTAAGGCTTAATTGCAAAGATATATGATGACAAAAATCGGGAACATGCAAAAAATGATGGCCTTTATCGACATTTTCGCTGAGGAAAAATCGTCCAAATAATCCCAGGAATCTGTCTTTGAAAGATTGATTATGAGTTTTGGACACCCTGTATATATACAGTGATGGGAAAAAGTTCCGGAACGGCTGGATAATTTGAAAAATACGCATCACAGAGGAAAATGACCTAGACAAAAGTTGTAGGATTTTTCCCGGGCAATCCGACGGTGACCTTAGATTTGACCTTGGATAGTCATTTGAAGGTCACATAAAGATTACCTTCAATTTCTTAAATGGAACCTCCTATTTTTCATTGCATATTCTTGTAGATTATCTCGAGAGCTTTCCAAAACACTATAATTAAGTACCTTTTTATTAAGTACTTTTTGAGTTATAAGGCTTGAAATAATTTCTTAATTTTACATAAACCATAAAATATCTAGTAAACCATTCATTTTTCGATTATCTTACCTTCATACTTTTATGTACAAAATAATGAGAGGAATCAATTGGTGTAAAGAAAACACATAGTTGTTTCTAAGAAAAAATATGTAATTTGCAATTAACAATTCCATATTTTTTCTTAAAAACAACTGTATGTTTTCTTTACACCAATTGATTCCTCTCATTATTTTGTACATAAAAGTATGAAGGTAAGATAATCGAAAAATGAATGGTTTACTAGATATTTTATGGTTTATGTAAAATTAAGAAATTATTTCAAGCCTTATAACTCAAAAAGTACTTAATAAAAAGGTACTTAATTATAGTGTTTTGGAAAGCTCTCGAGATAATCTACAAGAATATGCAATGAAAAATAGGGGGTTCCATTTAAGAAATTGAAGGTAATCTTTATGTGACCTTCAAATGACTATCCAAGGTCAAATCTAAGGTCACCGTCGGATTGCCCGGGAAAAATCCTACAACTTTTGTCTAGGTCATTTTCCTCTGTGATGCGTATTTTTCAAATTATCCAGCCGTTCCGGAACTTTTTCCCATCAGTGTATATATATATATATATATATATATATATATATATATATTTATATATATATATATATATATATATATATATATATTTATATATATATATATATATATATATTTATATATATATTTATACAGAGTGTCTGAAAACTTTTCGCAATCCCGAAGTGTGAAGGTAGATTGGCTCAAATTAAGAAGGAAGGTCCTGTGGCCCTTAAGAAGGAGAATCCTGTTTAGTGATATTTGCAATAATTAACGAAAAATTAATTTAAAAAAATCGGCCAATACGCGTGGCTAGAAGCGCGTGGCGGCGAAAGCGATTTCACTGTAACATGATGACGGCGCACGATAAAGCGATGATTGGGGAGAGGAGAAGCGATGAGTGTGTAGGCGCGCAGCGAAGGCTTCTCCCATCCTCAATCATCGCTTTACCGCGCGCCGCCATTATGTTACAGTGAGATCGCCTTTGCAACCGCGCGCTCCTAGCCACGTTCCATTGGCCGATCTTCTTTAATTAATTTTTCGTTAATTATTGCAAATATCGCCAAACAGTAGAGAACCTTCCTTCTTAATTTGAGCCTATCTACCTTCACACTTTGGGACCACGACAAGTTTTCACTATAAAAAGTACCGGGACGAAATATCTCGAAAACTAAGCAATTCAGAAAAAAATGTTTGATAAAAGTTGTAAGATTTCAAAAGATCTATTTACTGGCGCTATGAGTTTAACCTTGGATAGCATCGCCAAGGTCAGAGCAAGATCACCTAGAATTTTTTAAATGGGACTCTATTTTTATTGCATATTCTTGTAGCCCTTCTTCAGACCTTTTCAAAACTATAATTAAGTTAGTTTTCATTAAGTACTTTTCGAGTTATGAGGCTTGAAATCATTTCTTAATTTTACAAACCGTAAAATATCTTTTAAAATATTCATTTTTCGATTACTTTATCTTAATACTTTTATGTACAAAATAATGAAAGGAATCAATTGGTGTAAAGAAAACACATAGTTGTTTTGAAGAAAAAATATGTAATTTGTAATTAACAATTACATATTTTAAGGGAGACGAAATTGTCACGAAATTGGCTATAAAAGATGAACTCGGTTCTTTCATTACAGGTTTCACAAGATTATTTTGATATGCTTTATTTTCAAATATTAATTTAGAATATTATTGAATTTTTATATCGATAATTCTGTTTTAAATTCTATTGTATTTGTCTCTTATAATATTTGATTATTTTTCATATTTTATGTCGTGCTTCAATTTCAATAGTTAAATCGTATGTATATGATGTATATTCCCAATAAACACTGTTTGTTGCAATAATATAATATGGAAGTAATAAATAATATAACACATGTTCCCTGAATGATATAAACCTAAAATAAATATTATTTTACAAAATTATAATAATAATGTAACAGAATATTATTGCAATATAATATTATTATATATTATATATATTATATAGTTTTTGTTTGCCGTTACTTGACATCAGACTTAGATCGGAATTCCGATCTTATATTTAAGATTGTCTTAAGTCTGGTCTTAGGTCGTCTTAAGATTCTATTCAGCCAATGAAATAGCCCGTATAACATTTTCAAATCTTATTTAAGATGATCTTAAATATAAGAACGGACTATGAATACGGACCTTAGTTAATTCATATTTAATTTTTCATCATAAAATGAGTATAAAGCCTACAAAAAGTGAGTAACATAAAATCTCTTTTTTGTCAACTTAATTTCTAATACCAACAAGGGATTCAGAATATTTGAAGATTTAAACAGATTATTTGAAATTGGAATGAATAAGAAATAGTTATTTTACTATTTATTTTAATAAAAACAAAAATTGAAATTTCTATATAAATTAAATTTTGAGTTTTACGAATTAAATATATATAATATATATAAATAACTAAATATACTAATAATATATATAAATAACTAAAATAAATTAAATATATAAATATATATTTATTTTAGTTGTTTAATTACCAACTTTTAGTTTGTTTATTTTAATTGTTTAATTACCAACCTTATAATATATCAATATTCTATGTGAACCAATTCTATGAAATATAACTATGATGTAACAACGATATAACATGTGTTATATTACATTTATGATAAATTATAATTAATTAAATTAATTATAGTAACTTACATACATATAATACATGTGCATATAATATTACTTGTAACATTTCATTTCATTGATTTTATATTATATGCAGTGTTTACTGGGTTATTCATAACGCTAAATTGATACTATTCTTTCAGATATATTGCGAGGAATTTTGAAATAAATATGTTAACTTCGTTCAGTTTTCACTGATAATATTTTTATTTTCTTTTCCCTTTTGATTTAAAAGTGTACATTCAACCTTGTTACATTTATGTTGCTATTTGCTTTAGAATGTCAAATCGAAATCATCTGGTAACTTGGAACGATACGTAACAAAGTCATTGTGCTTACAATAATCGGTAAAAAAGGTGAGATATTGGATTTCTTCATCTGTTGGTTTTGGCGGAAGTGATGGCGGCGTCGTTTTCACCGTGATAGGCATTGAACGTCTATTTAGCGGTCGCTTCTTTTTCGAAGGTGGTTCCATAATATGTTTCAGCGCATCCAATAGTCGGTGCATTAGCTGAAACTAAATATATAAATTATATAATAAAAACATTAATTATGTATAAGGTATTCTTCTAATGATTATCTATTGTGAAATTAAAAATATTTTAAAAAATTGATATAAAAAAAATTGATATAAAAAATTGATGATATGTATTTATAAAAGTTCAATTGCTTTGCATAATTTTCTTGTTAATTTATTATTTCTCTTTTTGCATGATTTTTTTTATTTTTTTCTATTCTTTTTCAAATCTTCAAATTGATAATGAATGTAGAAGACATAAAGAGCAATGAAATAGAAAAAAGTTGGAAAAAAATATCAAAACAAGCTCTATCAACAAATTTATTCGTGAATTAATCAACAAGTGTATGTAGACTGAATCTATGCATGATGAAATTATTAAACTAATAATTAAAAACTTAGATCCATAAAATATATATTTTATTTAAATATATTCACTCGTCAATAAAATTATAGCATAGGTAATTTCATGTCAAATTTTCGCATAATTTCAAATAAGTATAACTCCGTCAAAATGGTCGTATTTGAAAATTTTTTTTTTCCTTCTCAAGCTTAAAGCCTCTATTTTAAAAATCATTTGTCAGATTTAAAATTTATCTTCGCCTCTCGTCATCTCCTTAACAGTAAGGACGCGTTTTGTTTCCAAAAAATTACATAATTTGACGCATTCCACGGGGTGGAATAAATTTTTTTCGCAAATTCATGATAATTATCATAAAATATGGACGTTTATGTGTGAATTAAAAAAGAAATGAAGTATGTATGATTTTTTTTCGCGGAATTACGACACATCAAAGTTACTTATACATTTTTGTTCATTTACCGCCAACATTAGTATTACCTGATGCCACGAGAAGGTTGTTGATCGGATTTGGCGCATCATGTGTGTGTGTGTGTGTGCGCGCGCGCGCGCGCGCGCGCGCGCGTTCGTGTGCGTGTGTGTGTGTGTGTGTGTGTCCACCTCGTGGAATGCGTCAAATTATGCAATTTTTTGGAGACAAAACGCGTCCTTATTTTTAAGGAGATGACAAGAGGGAAGGAGGATAAATTCTAAATCTGACAAATGATTTTTAAAATAGAGGTTTTTAGCTTGAGAATGAAAAAAAAAATTTTCAAATACAAACATTTTTGAATTATATTATACTTATTTGAAGTTGCGAAAATTTGACATGAAATTACCTATGTGATAATTTTATTGACGAGTGTATATATACAGGGTGATTCAAAATAACCCTATAGTCCCTGAAATGACACATTCTTGAGTTAATTCTAAAACGATTTTTCCTTTGGCAAAATTCAAAAATTAAGCTTTGGATAAAATTTTCAAAAGAAAAATCGTCTTAGAATTGACTCAAAAATGTCATTTCAAGGACAATAGGATTATTTTGAATCACGCTGTATATATATTCATTCTTAAAGCTATTTTTATAATTCCCAAAATAATCACTGCAATTGATTACACAAAATATTTTGTATAATGTAATCGATATCAAAAAAATATATTTAAAATATTTTTAAAATTTATATTTATCAAATAATTATTTTCAAATATTTATTTATTAAATAAAAAAAAACAGAATTTTGAATTTGACTTTTACCTTTTTCGCAGCATTTTCCGCCTCTTTTATAGCTTTTCTTTCTTGTCTGAATCCTTCTTTTTCACAAGTCCGGACAATTTCACGAGGTAAATTGTCTAACTGACGATTCAATTCTTCATGGATTCTTTCGATCCATTTCATCATTGAAAAGCTATCAAGATTTGCATCATTTGGACCCACACAACTCTCATAAGTATCTTCCACGAAAACACGAAGATAAAGCACTTCTTCAGAGCAGACAAGATGTCGAAAAATATTTCGAAGAAGATAATTGAAGTGTTCTTCAAGGTTTGCTGCTCTATCCTCCGCTTTGCTAATGGAATTCTATTAAATATTTCGACTTATAAAACTAATTATCAATGATAAAAAACCATTAAACATTGTTATATTAATATTATATAAAAGCAATAAACTAGAAAGGAAAGGAAAGTTATGAGTAATATACAAACAAAAATATTATCAATAAATTATTAGTAAATTCCTATTCATAAATGTAACATATGTTATATTGTTGTTACATCGTTATACTTATTTATATGTAGTTAATTCATATAAAAAATTGTTTATATATGGAATTGATAATTAAATAAATAAAATATATCATATATATTTAATTTATAAAATTCGAGATTTAATTTATATAGAAATTTCGATTTTTTGCTTGAATTAGACAATAAAAATGAACTATCTTATTTATTTGTTAAATTTTTTTAATAATCTATTTAATATTTTAAATCCCTTATTGGAATTGTGAAATTAAATTAACAAAAGAAATATATTTCGAATCTTATATTAGTATATGTTAGTATATCTATTTTTTGTAGATTTTATATTATTTACATGACGAAAAATTGAATATAAGTTACTTAAATTTAGTTTTGCTGCATAATGACAAGTGAAGAAATAACAATATCATATTGCAATAATATTCTGTTACATTGTTGTAATATTCTAAAATAATACATATGATATATATAATTTTATATCATATAAGTAATTTACGCAACATTATTTGTTACTTCCATAGTATTACTGCAATAAATATTGTTTATTGAAAAATAATTATAAATTGAAAGTTAAATATTATATAGACATTTTTAATATTTTTCTGGGATATATAAATTTTTTCTGGGAAATATAATATTTAAGGAAATTTTATAAAATTCAGTTGAACCATTTTTTATACGTATTTTTAAGTAAATAATATTATGTGTGAATTGTATGTGAGAAAGAATGAGAATTTAAATAGATATATACTTCTAAATTGTTGATAGTTGAGGTAATCTCATCGATCTCCTGCTTGATTTGTATTTCTGTTGCAGTGATAGTCATAGTCATGTCCGCCATTGGTGCCGCGAGTGATTCGAGATAAATCAATGCGTTTAAATTTTGTGTTTCCATTGTTCGGAAAATTCGAATTAAATCGAAAGGATCCTCGAAATAAAGCTCGGTGGAGTCAGCATCACTGACGTCCTGCTCGAATAGCTCTAATACGAGAGAAAATAATTTACATTTTTTCTAACAAATTATTGAAAATTTAAAGAATTCTAAAATTATTATTTTTAAAATCATATTAAATTATGATATTAGAAACAAAAATAATTTTTTAAATATATTTTTCACGTATATAATAATAATTCTTAAAGCTTACCTTTTTAAAGAGAAGGTAAAAAAAGGGCACCAAGTTCATGCACTAATTGTATCCAACTATTATATTGTCTACAAAAATAATGATATAAAAAAATTGCGCCAACTAAGAGTAAAAATTTGTACAAGATAAATAGAATTACAAGGAAGAAAATTTGTACAAGTTAAATAGAATTATTTTAATTAAAAACATTGTTACAAAATAGTTGTTTTAATTTTCAAGAAATAATATTAAAAAATTAAAAATTTATTTAAAATGTGAAAAAAATTGAAAACTGAAAATTAATATAAAACAAAAAAGTAAAAAAAAATTAATTAAAAAACTTGGCGCTGCTAATAATAATTCTCTAATATCATTGATTCTTTTCTTTCTTTCTTTTTTTTCTTTCCTTTTTTTCTTTTGTAATCATTAAAATTATAATTATATTATGAATCGCACGCATTGCATGCGAAATATTAATTTTTTTATGTCGTATATTTTGTAAACTAAAATTTAGAAAAATATCTTTTTCTGATGCATAAAAAGATAATCGTATACTTCTGCATGGCTTATGATTTCACAAAATTATATTATAATTTAAAGTGAATACTTAAAACAAATATGTTACAATTTGTTTCATGTTTTGTAAATAAATTTGATTAATCGTTTTATCGTGGTTTTTTAATCATCATTTGATTAAACTTTAATTTTTCATCGTTTCAATCATTTGATGAAACTTTATTTTACCAAAATTGCAATCTTTGCAATAAAAGTCACATATTGGTAAAATTTAAAAGAAATATTTTTTCATTCTTCTAGAATAATAATATTAAATATGCATTAAGCAAATAAAATTTGATTAATACACACACATTATTAAATGAGTAATACAACATACGTTAATAACCTAATAAACAATATTTCAGCAGATTGGCAGCAGATCAATCATATAACTTGTGTTATGTTATTTGTTATTTCAATGTTATGTTACTACAACAAACAGTGTTTATTGAGAATATTTTATCAGGAGTTACCTATTAAGTCCTCCAAAGAGGCATCTTCATTTGGTGTTTTATATTTGCTAAACAAATCCGTAGCATCAATGGAGACAACAAAGCTTGCTGAGTCCAATCGAGAAAGCCAGTCATGTTTAATTTTCCAGGAAATAGGTGATATCCGATAAAGAAAAATTTGACACATTTTCACTATTCTCCAATTGTCTTCCCAAAAATAAACATCCAGTCTGCGTTGACCATATTGTTTTGAGAGTTCGTTTCTTTGAGTGCTTATTACTTCTGTCAGCTTCACTTCCTGTTCCGCTTTTGCTAACATATTCATACTTTTTTCATGATCTTTTGATAAGAATTCTTCGAAGCCACTTATATATCGTTCACTATAATACTTTTGTAAAATAATAAAATAAATTAATTTATATCGAAATATTACTTGACTGACAGGTGTATCAGATTAGAGAAAAATTTCTCATGCATATATATAAAGTTTTATCTAACAATAAGTTTATCATTTTCACTGATGATACAAAAATGTATAAGAAAAATTATCATATATCATATTATGCAGGGTGTCTCATTTTAATTTCCCCAGGCAAATATTTCGGAAAATAATGAAAAATCGAAAAAAAAGAGTTTTAGACAAAAGTTATATGGTTTCTAGGGAGACATAAGATTGTGCCATTGGTTTGACCTTAAAGAGTCATTTGAAGGTCACGTGAAGGTCACTTCAATTTTTTTAAATGGAACACCCTATATATTTTTGCACATTCTTGTAGCTCATCTCGAAAGCTTTCCAAAACACTATAATTAAGTTAGTTTTCATTATCATATCAAGTACTTTCCAAGTTATGAGGCTTGAAATTATTTCTTAATTTTACATAAACCGTAAAATATCTTGTAAAATTTTCATTTTTCGATTATTTTATCTTAATACTTTTGTGTACAAAATAATGAGAGGAATCAATTGGTGTAAAGAAAACACATAGTT
This sequence comes from Camponotus floridanus, assembly GCF_003227725.1. Taxonomy (NCBI): domain Eukaryota; kingdom Metazoa; phylum Arthropoda; class Insecta; order Hymenoptera; family Formicidae; genus Camponotus; species Camponotus floridanus. Next base: position 48,096 of record NW_020229224.1, on the reverse strand, counting down.
ATTTTTAAGAAAAAATATGTAATTTGCAATTAACAATTACATATTTTTTCTTTAAAACAACTATGTGTTTTTTTACACCAATTGATTTCTCTCATTATTTTGTACATAAAAGTATTAAGGCAAGATAATGGAAAAATGAATATTTTACTAGATATATTACGGTTTATGTAAAATTAAGAAATGATTTCAAGCCTCATAACTCGAAAAGTACTCAATGAAAAAATATTTTGTTATAGTGTTTTGGAAAGCTCTCGAGATAAACTACAAGAATATGTAATGAGAAAATATAGGTTCCATTTAAGAAATTGAAGGTGACTTCATGTGACCTTCAAATAATTCTTCAAGGTCAAACCAATGGTACCATCTTATGTCCCCCTGGAAACCATACAACTTTTGTCTGAAACATTTTTTCGATTTTTCATTATTTTCCGAAATATTTGCCTGGGGAAATTAAAATGAGACATCCTGTATATATCATATTATATATAAGGAGAAAGTATAATTATGATTTAATTAATTCAGCATTCTTTTTCAGCATTTTTTAAGCATTCTAATAAAGTGGTGTTTTATTTAAATTTTATTCAAACAGTATCAATACATACTTTATTTAAATGTTTTTTTTATTTAAGTACATAATTTTTCATAGAAATGTTAATGAAAAATTTTTAATTATATTTTTCATACCTGAATTTTTCGCAGTCGACATGATTCTTGCTCAAATTGCTGATCAATACGAATATAATCATCCCTTTCTTGACCAATAAGATATTTTAATTTGAGTATCTCTCGTACATTTTGAATATATTGTTTCAATAAAAATCTTTCTTCTACAGGTCTGCCAGATAATTCTGTAAAGTACTGCGGATCCACATCCATCATGACAATTGCTTTGTCTGGACTCTTATATTTTTTTTTGTTTGTTTCAGCATCTACCTGTGTAAAATTTTGAGAATTTATAAGAATGCATGATTTGCGCTTTTTAGGTACTTGAAGGACGAAAATGTACAATAAAATGTTTCTTTAAATTGTCTGTTTTTAGAATAAAAATTATATAAAAGAAGTTTGCTCTACATTATAAAATTCCAAGTAACTTACATATGATTTTTGTAGAATATTTGAAAATTGCAAGGTTGTTTTCCTCTGTCGATCCTTATAGATTTTTTTATGATGTTTTATAATTTTTTTCTTTTGAGTTTTCCACCATTGAAGATGGGCCAAAGTTTGAGAACAGGATGGAAAAATAAAAGGCGACTGTTCTTCTTTTACGGTTATTTCATGATCGCTGGTACAATAATATCGCATTTTAAAATCTTATCAATATTACTCATATAATAACAAATAATATATTTTTTTCTCTGCTTGAAAGAGTACAAATATACATCTGTTTTATTTTAAATTATTTTATTTAAAATATAAGAAAATGCAATTTAAAAAAATGCTTGATTTCTAAAATTAAGCTCATGTCAGAAAATATCTAATAAGTATTCTTAAAGGCTAATACAGTTCAAAGCATAAAGCATGATTACCTATACATCGCTGGTATACGAATATTTCGATCAATTCCATATATCTTAGAATTCATTTTTTGCGTCTTTTCTCTTCAATCAAGATCGAAAGCTATTTATACAAACTTGCGGTAACCATTGTGAGATGTGAAATGTGAGATCCACTGAAAAATCTAATTTGTTTGACATGCGCCGTTCCTATTACATTTATATCGTTTAATTTAAATTGTGTGTGTGTGTGTGTGTGTGTGTGATAATAATTAATAAAATTTAAGATATATAGAAAAGTTAATTATTTTGATGAAATTTTTAATATGTATATATATATATATATATATATATATATATATATATATATATATACGTGTCCCACCTAGAATTGGCCACCCCATTTTATCTTTTAAACTAAAAGAGACCGTAACAAATATATATGAAATTAAATGGCTTGAACTGAACTTTATTGTAAGTATAGTGATTGATTACAAAATTTATCTGCATTGAAGAACGGAGAGATATGTATATTTTTGTTATAATAAATAATATTTTTTATAATAAATAATGTAGATATTTTGATATAATAAAAATTGTAACGCTGTTTGAAACAAATATAACGATTTAATGTAAATATTTTACATATTATACGAGATTTTCGGCTTGAAATATCGGGCGACGTCTACCATTTCATTTTCGGCCCTGCGATATAACCAACTGGAACACGCTGTATATATATATATATATATATATATATATATATATATATATATATATTTAATATACTATATATAATTTAAAACATACATATTTAATATAATATAATACACACACACTTACACACAGGGTGTCTCATATCTCATAAAGATTGATGCTATCAATAAAGCACTAAACTGAACAAAAAAGTCTTTTATCATTTTGTAATTTTTGCAATAATTATTGAAATAATAATTAGAGACTAATGAATATACGTTTTGCACAGCTAGACCATAAGATGCTTTACATGTGCGACGACGGAAAGTAGACGAGAGTCGGAATACGTATAGCCAAACCTTTTTCGTTGCTATGTAACGTTCTGTTGACACACCTAGAGTATGGCACACACATCCCATGATCTAGCATGAAACGCGCGCACATTTGCCAATTCTTCTTAATTAATATTAATAGCCCATAGCGCAAAGAATCGCCAATTGTTGCGATATTGTAACGTTTAATGAAGTGTTGTGTGAAAGACTGCGTCTAGCATCCAATTCTGAGAAAAATCGATTTGGCTCCTTTTATGTGACTTGTCTAAAGCACTCATCTTGTTTCTTGAACATGATTATTGCAACGCTTGAACACGATATTCGTTTTTTTTTTTTTAATGACGTTTGGTTTCAGCTTTCTAATTTCCGATATTTGTTCGAAAAATACAATAAAATAAAATAAAACCAAAATATAATGTCGTACTAATTGATAATTGTTTTTATATATTTAATTCTAATATTTATAAATTATAGGATCATCATAAAAAAACAAATGTATTTAATTCTGTACATTTAGCATACACATATACAATATATTACATATTACAGTATTATATAATATCTATAATAATCTATTGACAGAAGAAGAGTATACATATAATTACAAGTGAATCAAGCATTTTTACAAATTTTATACATAACAGTTAAAAATAGTTAGCAAAAATTGACATTGAGAAACTTGTAATTCATAAAAATTTAAATAATGAAAAAAAGAAGATTATTATTATAAATAAAATGAAGATACTTTTAAGCACAGTTAATAAAGTAAACTCAAAATAATAATAATTATTGCGTGAAAAAAAGAGTAAAAGAAATTCAATTAACATTTTTACCAATTAACATATTTTAATAATTAATATTGAATTAAAATATACACAATTTTATAGAGGAATAATCTATTTTTCTTTATTTATATTTATCCGTAACTGATAGTATAACCCATAGACAGCATCAATGTCTCTTTAATTGCTGGGTGTAATTGATTTTCGATATATCTAGTCAATACTTGACTAGCACCTTGCAAAAATACATCTTCCATTTCTCTTGTAATGTATTCCTTCGACTGCCAATTTCTGTTCGAATCTTCTGAGTCAATAGGAAATAGATTATCGAAATTGTCATCCATCACGAATTCTCTTACTTCTCGGGATATATTTTGCGTTGAATTTTTGCTTTGTATGTTATCGGTTAAATTAAAAATTTTCGTAAAGTTTACAAACTTCTCCGTTTGTTCGCGTTCATTCATAACGGTTTCTGCGAACTTTTGTGGTGTAATAATTGCTGCGGTATGTCCGAATTGATGTCGAGCTACTGTCGAACGTCTTTGACGAAGTGGTGATTTAGTTATCCACGAATTCTTCTTCCATACGCCAAAATTTGTTTCAAGAATATGAGGGTAAGATGAATATCGACTATCATTGGGTATAACAACGTCTGTTTCTTCAGTGATTTCCGCTAATTTTCTCGGTTCCGCTGCATCGTACTTTTCATTCACGAGCGATAGTGTAGGTGTTACCTATGAAAAGAAGACACACACACAGTAGTAGTTTACAGAGTAGTTTACTTTTACATAAAGTGTTATAAAAATATATGTAGCTACTCGTTGCAAATTTATATATTTTCTTATACTCGTAAAGAACTATATTTTCTTTATACAAATTTATTTCTCCTGTTGTTTTATGCATAAAAGCATTGAAGAAAGATAATTAAAAAATAAATATTTTATGAGGTGTTTAATAGTTTATATAAAATTATATTGGTATGTCTTAAAGTATAAATTATTTCATAAACTATCCAATTTTTGGTTATCTTAGTCTTATAATTTTTAATGCCAAATACTACAAGAAATTTGTATAAAAAATTAGTGTAATTCGAATAGTAACAATTTTTATGAAATTATAAAACTTTATAACATATGATTGGAAATAAACATATAGAATAAAAATATAAAAAAAGCTTTAAATAATATATGATGTAATTATAAGTATATATAAAGTATATTAATTATGTAATATATCATATTTATATGATATAATACAAAGCAATTTATATTATAAAATTATAAGATAAAATGACTAAAAATTGAAGGTAATTATTTAGCTTAGGGGAGCCACCTCGGATAACCTTGACCTTGATATATATTGTCAAGGTAATGACTCTGAGTAACATTCAAAAGGTTTTAGTCGGCACTCATTGTTTATTTAAAAGTTATAAATAAAAGAAGTTTTAGAATATATTTTTCGGATATATTTTTCGGATACTATGTATTGTACATACATATATTATGGATTTATAACTTTCTATGCAAAGCGAAGTATACTCCATACCACGGACATGGGTTTTTCGTACACAAGTACTTCTTTATAATTTGTTATTAAAACGAGAAATCCATAGAATTTTATTTTCTATTTAATTCACTTTAAATTGAGTGTTACTCTTCCAACAATCTATTTTATTTTGTACCGACTCATATTTCCTTACTTTAGTATAAGAAATGTAAACAAACCAATCTAAACGAATAAGATAATACATATATTGATAAACCTTCGGAAAATCCATCTATATGAAATAATGGATCAAAATACTCAATTCTTACGTATTTCCTAACCTAACCTAACCTCCTGAACACGAATATGAAACTTAAAAATGACGATCGAACTTGCAAGTCGAAGAAAAACGCAAAAAAAAGTAAATTAAAAGTAAATAAAAAAGTAAACAATTTAAATTTATATAGAATTTAATACAATTTAATACAATTAAAAAATATCACAAATGTAATTGTTAATTGCAAATTACATATTTTTTTTTCGAAATAACTATGTATTTTCTTTACACCAATTGATTCCTCTCATTATTTTGTACATAAAAGTATTAAGGTAAGATAATCGAAAAATGAATATTTTACGGTTTATGTAAAATTAAGAAATGATTTCAAGTCTCATAACTCGAAAGTACTTAATGAAAACTAACTTAATTATAGTATTTTAGTAAACTCTCGACCATATCCCAGATAGCACACATGTCCAAAAGACATCTAAAAGACGACTTAAAGATGTCTTAAAGTCCTTTAGACATCTTTAAGACATCTTTTGGCCTTTTTGTGCTGTCTGGATAGCTATAAGAATATGTAATAAAAAATAGTGGTTGCCATTTAAGATTTTTATGGTGACCTTGACTGCACTTTTCAAGATCATCCCAAGATCAAATAAATACCATCAGCTAATAGATATTTTAGGCTATTTTTTTCTGTCTAAACCATTTTTTCAAAAAATTAATATTTTCTGAGATATTTAGCCGTTCCGGAACTTTGCTCTATCCTATATACAGGGTGTCCCATTTTATTTTTGTCAGTTAAATATCTCGATATTACTTAGAGTTAGAAAAAAATGTTTCAGACAAAAGTTATATGGCTTGAAGGGAGCCATAAGATAATGTCATTGAATTTGACCTTGAAAAGTCGTTTGATGGTCACGTGAAGGTGACTTTCAATTTTTTAAATGGAATCCCTATTTTTTTATTACTTATTCTTGCAGCTCATCTCGAGAGCTTTCCAAAACACTATAATAAAGTATTTCTTCATTGAGTACTTTTCGAGTTATGAGGCTAGAAATAATTTTTTAATTTTACATAAACCATAAAATATCTAGTAAAATATTCATTTTTTGATCATCTTACCTTTTATGTACAAAATAATTAAAGGAATCAATTGGTGTAAAGAAAAAACATAATTGTTTTTAAAGAAGATATGTAATTGTTAATTGCATATTTCATTTCAAATTACATATTTCTTCTTAAAAATAAGGTTAAATCTATAGTATTATTTTATGTCTTCCTTGAAAATAAAATATTTTTAAGAAACATTTTTTTGTATAATATTTTTTGAAATATTTGTATGCGGCAGTCAAAATAAAACATTATATATCATATATTAATTATAGTCTTTTTTTACATTTTCTATATGCTCATTTCCAGTCAGATGCTATGAAATAATTGTAAATGTATTGTTTTGTAAAAGTAAGTAGTAGTTTACCTGTTCACTGCTTGGATTATAATATGGCGGCCATTTATCTTGTCGTTTAATTTGTTTGTTGAGGCGCGTAGGATGACATCCATATGCATAAATCGAAGCGAATCTAGGCTCCAAAAAACTGGATTCCGTACGTATACGCATCTGACCACGTCCACGAGCGATTGGACTCGTATGAAAGTCTATTCCTGCTCGTCTTAATCTCAATGTCATTCTACAGGATTCGGCGGAAATTGGGACATGATAATTTCGAGACATTAGTGATACTATCGCAGATACTGATAGGTCATTAAATATAACGCGTGTTTTCAGAGAATTACTATCGGAGTCATACATGCATTGTTCAACTCGCGCCCAATGGCTTCCCGGCTTTTTTGTGTTTTCCAGGAGCTGTAAAATAATCCAAATTATACGCATGATTAGCTTATTATTTGCTGAATTTTATTTACTTTTTATAACAAATTTCATTTGAAGCAATCTTTTACGCGTTCGCTGAATAGTCAATATGGAGTAGATTGTCCGAAATAAAAAAATTTTAATAATTCTATTATATTACAACAAAAATAATTTTATTTACCATAAAGATAATACTGCTGTCAAATATTTATTATAAAATAATATTTAATATAAAATGAATAATATTTAATATGAAATGAATAATATTTAATATTTAATCACATCGTTTAATAATGTATATATATATATATATATATATATATATATATATATATACATATATGTATGTATGTATGCATGTATGTATATATACAATATATATATATATATATATATACAGGGTGTCCCATTTTAAGTGTCCACCCCAAATATCTCTATAATTTTTGATTTTAGAGAAAAATGGTTCAGATATATTTTGTATGGTTTCGAGGGAGTCATAAGATGGTACCATCAATTTGACCTTGAAGAGTCATTTGAAGGTCACGTGAAGGTTACCTCAATTTTTTTAAATGGTACCCCTTATTTTTTATTACATATTCTTAGCTGACATTTTTTATTACATATTCGTAGCTAACCTCGAGAGCTTTCCAAAATACTATAATCAAATGTTTTTTCGTGAAGTACTTTTCGAGTTATAAAGCTCCAAATTTACAAAATTTTGATAAAAATACAAAATATTTCGTAAAACATTCTTATGGCCTCCTCGAAACCATACAAAACATGTCTGAACCATTTTTCTCTAAAATCAAAAATGAGAGAGATATTTGAGGTGAACACTTAAAATGGGCATCCTGTATATATATATATATATATATATATATATATATATATATATATATATATGTGTGTATTGTATACATACATACATACATACATACATACATACATACATACATAAAATACATACATATAATATATATATATATAATTTATAATTAATAAAAAAAGTTATTAAAAAACAATCATTATCTTTTTTGAGTTAGTAAGTTAGCAATATAACTACGTTAGTAAAAATATATCATCTTATTTTTAAAAAGATGTTGATAATCCCTCTGCAAATCTCATAAAATATATAAGTGAAAAAATTTATGT